>NC_044208.1:1172760-1472760 GCF_900880675.1 Sparus aurata
AGTGTCTTATCCTCTGAACACCACAGGGTGGCGACTAACACACGAGCTGCAAAAAGTTCACTTCCCCTCTAAATTTACTGATACGCGAATAATCTCACATCCTGTTGGCTGTTCAGCTCTCTGCTTCAGGCTGCGGCCACAGTAACGTTACACACGGCCGATCATTTGTTTGTGAAAATCTTTATATTGATGTGAGCATAATGACGTAAGATACATTTACTGTTTGTCAACCGTATGCATTGTTATTGACTCTGAATCTTGCTAGCATAGCGTTAGCTTTCTGGCTCATCGCTGAGCGGCCTAGAATATCTCCCGTTGCCAAGTCGTATCTATGGTCCGTCCTATTTACTGGAGGAGTGAACAACGTCTCCGTTGCATAAGAACCTTACGGGAGAGTAATGATTGTTTCAGGTATTAGTCAAACTCTCAGGCGTTAGCAGGGAAACTTAGTTGTGAAAAACTTTATATTTTGATTGTAAAACGCATGAAAATATAAATTAATGGTCTTAATTTTATTTCTTTGGCAAGTGACCATGGTATAAGTGGGATAATGCCTGACGAGGTGTCCATAATCAGGAATTAATGTATGACGCAGAGGCCAAACAACCGTCCTCCGTGCCTCCGCGTCGTCCATTAATTCCTGATTATGGACACCTCGTCGGGCATTATCCCTTATGTAGTACAAAAGTCAACTCACCCCCAGGCCACATAGGGCTCCACCATCTTCATCATGGCTGCAGAGGTTTTGTTGATTTTGACGAAGGCTCCACTGAAGATCTTCCTCAGTCTCAACATCTGGACCACCTTCATCACCTTAGGACTGGCACCTTTAATCCTAACAGGGAAGGATCATCCAAGTTTACAGAACTGGAACGGTATTTGATTAAATACCTGTTTGTGTATTTCTGGACCATCCAACAAACCTCTACAACCAGCAATGTGTTTTTATTCACTGCAGCTTAATATACAAGATTTGATGTTACCATCTCTTCTAACATCACATCTTGAAAAGTGCCATTACAGGACGTGAGAATGCCACTGGAGTTTGACACTTGCAAACATAAGATCGTTTTTGCAGCCTCATACAAGATGATTCTGAACCCACCCACTTAGCGCTCACTCATCTGTTCACTACATTTTTAGTGCAGAAAGAATTACAGAGCATTGGGATCATTTTACTTGCTGTACATCCATTCCTATCTAAATATTTTTTACATCTGACTTACATCTGTGTAGATAATCAACCCCAACTTAAAAAAAATAAGGGTACACTTTATACCATGAATGAATGAGTGTTTCACTGAACTCCCCTCAGCAGGTGGATACAACTTTTTTTTTACAACCATTTCAAGCTTTTGATGAATTTTTGTGTGTATACCTGTCTATGTGACCATACCTATATAGGAAAGATTCTCATTTAAAAACCTAGCCTGAGTTGAAGAACTTACTCTCTGATGCGGACAGCGAAGGCCAGCCTGTTCTTAGCGGGAGGAAGAGGGGCCGGTGGCCTGTGCTCAGCTCTCCGGATGCGAGAATCATCACGGTGCCTCTTGTGACTGTCTTTCAAGAAGTCTTCCAACCGCTTGAACTTCAACGGTTTACCTTTTGATACCTAACATAATATAGAAATACACACAATTATTGAGACCTGCTCCAATATTCATCCCAGCCCAGTTCTACTGCAACCACCAGTACTTGGCTTCTCATCGTGTCACTAAAAATTCAAGAGAAATCATTATCACTTACCTTTCTCTTCTCAAGCAGTGCAAGTTTTGCTTGTGTGGCTTTGATAGCCTGATATTTCTTCCTCTTTTTCAGGAGATATTCAGGAACCAACTTGATCACCTTTTTGGAGCTAATGACAGGCATACACAAAACAACATGGTGAGAAACGCTACAGAGAAACATGTGACATGATAACCCACTGACTTACGTGTCGTCTTGTACTTTTACACTTTAAGACAAGTAATAACACAACCTTTTCAATAGAATTAGCTACCAACCACTTCATCTTTGTAACGTTAGTCTGAAGATGGTAACTTATTCACTAACAGTGCTCGCAGCGTGTGGAAAAGTCATTCAAGCAGAGCATACAATAACAAAACATATGACACGGTTAGCTACATGAGCACCCGACCAATTACACATAAACGGTAATAGCTATCGTCTAAACATCACGCTAGCAGTCTTATCGCTATCACTCGATGATGTAAACCTGGCCCCATGTGAAAATATGCTCCCTGGCTGCAACTTTTTTAAACAATCCACCCACCACATATTGATACTGACCGAATCAGTAACATTTGTACTTATCGTAAAGAGATGACACCCTGAAAATACACACAAAGTAAGGATGGATGGATTTAGATCAAATAAAAAACAAACACTTACTCTGCTTCGGCCATGGTGAAATCGAAGACTCGACTGTCGCGCCGAGATGATGTCACAACGCCACGTGTTTTCTTTTCGACACGCGGTAGCAGCTCACGCTGACCCCCAGTGGTTAAGAACTAATTCTTCTTCTTCTTCTTCTTCTTCTTCTTCTTCTTCTTTGCGGTTTTACGGCAGCCGGCATCCAAAAGTTGCATTGCTGCCACCTATGGGACGAGCACCTTAGTGCTCTATACCCTACTATACAGCCCTGTGTCTTTTAGGAATCTGAAAAAACAATTCTCATTCTAGAAATAATAACCTCTTCCTTACGTCTAAACCCCCCTCTTTTGCAGATGTTAACTGAGTCAGTTACCCTACTAGATAATGAGAATAGGTGCCTTCCTTTGTTTTCTTGCTCCCAGAGCTGCTGCCATTTTAAAATGGTTTCCTGCCACACTATACTTTTACCCTCTGCCTTTGATAGATTTATGTTGACATCTATGGTTTCCTTTAGAGCAGCTTCCTTGGCCAACTTATCAACCTTTTCATTTGTTGCAATACCGACATGAGCTGGGACCCATAGAAATGATATTTCTATCCCTCTCCTTTTCACATCTCTTATTGCCAGAAGAATGTCATATACAAGGTCTTGTCGGTTCTTTGACGATCCTTTCCTAACACTATTGATAGCTGACACAGAGTCACTACATATAAAAAACTTTATGGTTCTGGATCTGCTCAGTTCATTGCAATGCCATCAGGATTGCATATAATTCCACTGTGAACACACTTAGGAAATTTGAGGTTCTCTTAAAAGCTTGGGCATTCCATCCCTGCACAACGAAAGCTGCTCCTGTAATGCCTGTTTCTGGATCCTTTGAACCATCAGTGAAAATGAATATGTGATCCTGATATCATTCTATTATATGACGCTGGAATTGATGCACCAAATTTGACTCAGGATTATCTGATTTAATCTCAAGTACCTCCAGTGGCAGTTCTAGACCAGTTTTAATAGGGGGGCCAGGTTGGGGCTGGCTTTTTTGTAAGGGGGCACATACAGCCCGGAAAAAGGATAAATCCCTCATTCAGACAAAGCAGTGTTTACAATTTCAGCAATTTTGATTGGGTAGTAAACTGCTGAGACAATTTATTTCCACCTTTCCCGTCAGAACAAAATAATTGCAAGAACTCTGTCATTGTGTTATTGATGCAGACTCCCTGTCAGCGGGGCCACAGGGGGGTCCAGACTCAGAGTTACGGGGGCACTGGCCCTTGTTGGCCCCCCCCCCCCTAGAATCGCCCCTGCGTACCTCTAAATCGATCTTTGGGACCTCCAGTTCCCATAAAGGAACTGATGGCCACAGTACTCCTGTACAAAAGTTCTTGTCATATATTGACATTTCCCGTGCCACTGCCTTCCCGGTCCATCCAAAACTTGGAAGTCTTGCCACCTCTCTCTCCCAGCTTTCCTGTATTGTTATTTTAACTGGGTGGTCATCCCTTTGACCCATCAAGCTGACCCAATAGTTAGCCTGAAGCTGCTTTCTTCTTAGACAGAGTGGCATTTCTCCTGTTTCTACCTGAAAAGAACATACTGGAGAGGATCGCACAGCTCCTGTACATATTCTAAGTGCCATAGCTTGGACTTTATCTAATCCAGCTAAAACTGATTTGGCTGCAGATCCATAAACCAAACACCCATATTCAATTCTTGCTCTGATTGAATATACATAAATTTGCTTCAAAGAAGCTACATCTGCTCCCCATACTGTTCCAGCAAGACATCTCATTAAATTCATTATTTTTTTACATTTATCTACTACTTTTGATACATGATCCCTCCATGTAAGTCTTGTATCAAACACCACCAAGAAATTTTAAACTTTTAACCCTCTCCAAATTCCTACCATACAGCTCCAGTTTTATACTTTCATCTATTTTCTTTTGAGTAAAAAACATAACCTTAGTCTTCTCAATAGAGAATCTAAAGCCCCATTTCCTTCCCCAGTCCTCCACTAGTGTTAGAGCTTCCTGTACCTTCTTCAGGGTGTACTTTACATTTTTCCCCCTTTTCCATAAGCTACCATCGTCTGCAAATAGTGATCTTCCAATTCTTGGCTGAACATTAGCAAAAACATCGTTAATCATGATGTTGAACAGTAATGGACTAATCACACTTCCTTGTGGTGTCCCATTTTCTACCAAGCACCTTCTAGATGTTTCTTTCCCTATTTTCACCTGAATACTTCTATTATTTAAAAAGTCCATCATCCAGTTAAACATATTTCCCCCAATTCCTAACATATGCATTTTGATTAAAAGGCCCTCTACCCATAGCATGTCATATGCTTTTTCCACATCTAAAAATACTGCCACAACAGTCTCTTTCTTTACCTGTGCTTTTCTTATTTCATCCTCAAGACATAAGACTGAATCAATACTACTTCTCCCCTTTCTAAAACCACTCTGACAACTAGTCATCACCCCTCTTTCTTCAATAAAGTGCATTATCCTTCCATTCACCAACCTTTCCATTAATTTACCTAAGTGAGAAGTTAGAGCTATTGGCCTATAATTAGCAGGATTACTAGCATCTTTTCCTGGTTTTCTTATTGGAACAATAACTGCCTCCTTCCATCCTGCAGGAATCTTTTCTTCTTCCCATACTTTATTAAATACATTTAAAACCTTCTGAATTCCTGTTTCACTTAAATGTCTTAACATGCTATAACAGATTTCATCTTTACCAGGAGCTGAGTTCTTACACTTATCCAAAGCATTTCTTAACTCTCTCAATGTGAATGGAACATTACATTTATCCTCTATTTTGTCTTTCTTTTGAATAATCTCAGTATATAGACTCCTTGTTTCTTCCCTACCCCTTCTTTCTTCTTCTGATAAATTACTTGAACTATGTACCTTACTCATTGTTTTCACCATCATTTCTGCTTTCTCTAGGTTTGATATAGCCAACTGTTCTCCATCTGACAGGATTGGATAATTCCATTCTCTTCTATAACCTTCCATTTTCTTGATCATTCCCCATACATCATTTATATTAATAGTACTTCCAATTGAGCTACAATAATCTCTCCAGTATGTTCTTTTTCTTTGCCTTATAGATCTTCTCACTACTGCCTGTGCTTGTTTATAATCAATCAGATGTTGAAAGTTATGAGTTCTTTTTAACCTTCTAAATGCTCTGTTCCTTTCCCGCACTGCCTCTTCACATTTAGCATTCCACCGTGAAACCGCTTTTCTTACTAGTTTTCCTGAACTTTTTGGTATTGAAGCCATTGCAGCCATATAAATACTGTGTCGCAACTCACTTTAATTTCTTTCAACATCATTTGTTTCTTGGATTGAACTAATGTACCAATCACTTGTTTCCTTAAATCTCTTCCACTCTGCTTTTTTGAAAATCCACCTTCCATTGCTATCTTCTGAGCTCAACCTTACATCAACATCCAGTTTACATATAATTGGGTAGTGATCACTTCCAATGGTGCCTTCTCCGTGCACTTCCCATTCACATTTTGGAGCCATTCTACTGGACAGAATTGTGAGGTCTAGTACGGACTCTTTACCAGTTCTAATATCAATCCTAGTCCTTCTACCATCATTCAAACAAACTAAGTTCCCATCATTCATTAATTCTTCAATCACCTGCCCATTGTTGTCTGTCTTTTCCCCTCCCAACAGTGTATTATGGGCATTAAAATCTCCACACCATACAACATTTTCTCTTTTACCACCTTTTACCACCTTTACCACCACTGCTCTCCCAATAGCTTGCAGCTTTAGAGCTCTTCCAATCTGCTCTTCAGCGTTACATCCTATTAATAAATTGCCATCATTAAGAATTCTAGCATATTTAACCTCGCCAACCTGATTCTTAATTGGATCCAAACTCTTCACTCCTGGCTCTTCAAACCTCACCACGACATTCCATTTCTCCTCACTCTCTTTCACTTCCCTAGTCCGCTTTGCTTTATTTATCCTCCTTGTCTGCCATTGCCCTTCGTCTTGTTCCACTTCATCCATACTGCACCAACTATCTTCCTGATTCTCTGCCATGGTAGAGAATATGTGCAAGTGTATCGTATACCGGACCTATACAGGTCGTCGGCCGATACTCCCGCAAAATACTCTCTCCACTTAATCTATTCAACCTCTAACAATCCCTAAAAAATTTATTGAGACTTTTATTTGTACAAAACAAAGCAAAACAATGCAAACTTTCTCTATTCGCTGATCTCAAAAGCATACACCGCTCTCCCAGCTCCGTCCAACCTCCACACCTCTCGGGGGCGCCCTAGCAGAGTCGTGGTGAAGAGCTAATAATATTCTGCTCCTTTATACAGTATGTGTTGTGTGAGTATTGCAATCAGTGTTTTTACACTGTGCATGTCCAATAACCATGTTCACCTTGTGTATCCTGTTTATCCTAGGCTATTTAATTCATCTTTTTTGAAAAGGGGAGAGGAAAGTGTTTTTCATATCAACAAGACCATATGAAAATGTGAAAGCACTATCAACAAGTACTGAAATAAAGTCAAAAGTTAAGTTGCCAACTATTTGTATGGATTCTTGCATTCTTATGGGTTCTGCATTATTGTCATTGCAGTCATGTACTTTGCACAGTAGCCAGCATGTGGTTAATGAGATATGAGACACTGTACAGATGAGAACAGCTAAAAGGAGCACCTGCCATGGGTAGGCCTACACGAACACGGACACACACACACACACACACGCTCGGGGGCGCGCGCGCACACACACATGCACACGGACACTCGTGCACACACACACAAGACACTCGGGCGGGCACACACATGGACCTGCACGTTACTGTTAATTTACGTTAGTCTCTTGCCTCGTATTCCTTACTGATCACCGTGAATACCACCTACCACCCTGTTTCATGATTCTCAAGTAAGAAATTGTTTAGATATAGTGCTGTTTCTTTTTTTTTCCAGGCATAGGCACCTTCATTTGACAGTGGATAGAAAGGAAATGGGAAGTGACATACAGCAAAGGTCCTCCGACACTCAGCTTTGTACTGCAGTGAACGGAGTCCAGAGAAAAAGCGAAATTTAACCACCTAAAACAAGGCTCACCTAAAAAAATCTACAACAGTTCAAGTGTACGTTGTATAGAGAAAATTCACACATCGCCTTCAGACGGGCCTTTCTTTTCGCACTACATTCTCTCAACCGTAGAACCTCTGTTTCCCTACTATAGCAGGGGGGGGGGGGGTTTAACAGCATAATTCAAATAATCGTGCACTTTGTGATAAAAGCATGAAATTTGGTACACCTATTAATTGATGAAGTCTAGTTTATCATAGTGGATATACTGTGATGATTCCCTCCCAGCCTCGTACACACCCATCCCAGACCGACACTTCATAAGCACCACCACCCTCACTCACTCATTGTATACATACAATAATAAAAGAGATGCTGCTGGGTGCCAAAGAACTTACACTGGACATGAGTAAATAATGAATGCTTTTATCCTATTTGTGGGTGCTACTGCGTGTACTAACATTATTCTTTAATTTTTATTTATTTACTAGTGCATTGCCTGTAGGAAGCATGTATTCCTATAGAAAAGTGGGAGGTTAAGTAGCTTTTTCATGGATGGCCAAATGAGGCTGTGTTTGAAGGTGGGACGTCAGGGATATAACTGGCTGTTTTTGACTACTTTTGATTATACCATTATATTTCACCTTAAAAACTATTTACCTTGCCTTACTTGGTGTAATTATTTTTAGCACAACCTCACATGTGTGACTGTACAGTTATTTTTTCATTTTAAGGTACTATATTAACACTATGGACCTAAAATCACAAAATAACATAAAATCAGAGTAGAAAAAGTCAGTTTTTTTACTGTGAAAACCACAAATATGTTTAATGAACCAATTACATTAGTTATAATGCAAATATAAATTGTTGTTTACTAAATTGGTAGGTTTTTGAAATTTACAAAGTTATGTGTAACTATTTACATTTAAATGCAGGCAATGCCTCAGGCTCCTCAGCTCATTCCTGCCTGTTCCACATTCAGCCGTCTCCTCCTTGGTTTGCCTCACAACACGACTCCACTACTCACTAAACACACCACACCAAATACTACATAACACACTAACTATACACTCCAAACACGCTATATGTCACAAATCTCTCAACTCTCAAAACTCGCTATCTCTGTCGCTGTCTCCAACACATCACTGCTGCTGTCAATCATCCGCCGATGTCCCTCCCACATCTTCCTGTTCCTCAACAACCAAACTTGCTGCTTGGACACTTTCGTGACAAAAGCACATTTACTGTTTCTTCTTGCACCAGACATAAAGCAAACGTAACGGCAATGTTCGCGAAAAAGCGTGGCGGATATTATTTACCCTAGGTCCGGTTTTGGACGTGCCGGTGCATCCGCTCCGGCAACTCGGGAGGTGGGCCGTGTGGGTCGGTTAGTGGCTAGCAGCTAGCTACACACGAACATCCACAGATTCAGATCCCACTTTGTTGACCGCGCGTCTCCAGATCTGCTCAGACCCCAACAGACTCGGTCTGGACTTGTTTAATCTCATTACAATCCACAACAGTCAGTTTAGATGCACAGAACAGAATGGGACCGAACCGCCGGCAAAATCCCGGTCCAACTCGCGCTGCTGCAGGTATAAATCCGCTTGTGACAAAAGCGCATTTTTACTGTCTCTTCCTGCACCAGACATAAAGCAAACGTAACGGCAATGTTCGCAAAAAAGTGTGTTGGACATTATTTACCCTAAATCTGGTTTTGGATATGCCAGTGCGTCCGCTCCGTCGACTCGGGCGGTGGGTCGTGTACACGAACATCCACAGATTCCGATCCCACTTTGTTGTCCGCGCATCTCCGGATCTCCTCAGACCAGAAAAGACTTGGACTTGTTTAATCTCATTAATCCACAACAGTCAGTTTAGATGCACAGAACGGAACCGAAACCACCGGTAATATCCCGGTCCAGCTCGCGCAGCTGCAGGTATAAATCCGCTTGTTTCTTAAGGTATGTCGTGGGCTTGAGCTCTGCAGTGATTGGCTCTGGTGCGCACGTGGCCACGGTGTGCAGTGGTTGGCTCTGGTGCGCACGTGACTGTGGTGGCTCCGGTGGACAATGCTTGCAGAATTTGTAAAGCATTTATGAAATAATTTATTCACATTATCATTGCAGTCCAAGCAAATGCTTAGTTGCACACCACTGAACCACGCAGCAGCCATGTTGAAAGTCTCAGGTCAGTCTGATCCTGATCCGCAGAGATATTTGAGGAACACACACACACACACACACACACACACACACACACACACAGACAGACAGACAGACAGAGATTTCTCGCTTTTATAGAGAGATGTAAGGTAACAGGTTCTCTCTCACAAACAAGGAGATGCTGCTATCTGATACATGCTGTTAAGCCTGCTAAAACCTAACTTGTTTTTACAAAGTTTAGTTTTTTGATTACCTGTGGACATTTATTTAGTTGATACCTTTTTTTTTATATTTAAAATAAGTGAACTGCAGGGGCAGTGACATGTAAACACGCTTTTTCCGTGAGCTCTGCATAAAGATTAAGGGTGGGCAGATCGATCCAAATATCGATAGTATCGATACCAAGGTGAGTATTGGTATCAGACTGATACTAGCGTGATGAGATAGATATTTTTGTTGTAAATTCTCTTCTATAAGTTCAGCAAATCACTCGTTTTTCTTCACAGAGTTTGTGTGAGCGCAGCGTCTCTCTTATATGCAGTGCTCCTCTCCACCTCTCTCACTCCGTTCACTCAGGTTCACTGTGCCCCTCCCCTCTCCTTCCCCTCCTCTCCTGCACTGCCTGCCAGAGCAGAGATGGAATGGCGACCCTAAATGATGGCGGAGAGGAAGAGGAGTGCTGTTTGGAGTTATTTCACAGTTTCAGACAGATAAAATGCTACCTGTGATGTATGCAGGAAAGCAATACATTTATGTGGCAACATCACTATCTTGTATACGCATTTAAAAGCAGCACACCCAAAAGTTAATGCTGAGCTGCAAAGCAAACGGAGGGAGGAGTAGGAGGGAGCTCCCCAAACCCGAACCAGATCCCTGGCACAGAGACAGACGTCACTGTCAGAGGCCTTTCAACAAAAACCTCAACAATATCCCGGTAGCAATTTCTAGAAGTGAAAGTTATTTCCAGCATTAATCAATGTTGTTAGTGTAACTTGGTAGTCAATGATGTAATATTAGCAGAGTGCTTAAACTATTATCATATATTCAGAAAGTTGAAATAAATCTTAATCGTTTTACTGGAACTCAAAAATATATGCTTATATTTAGATATATAGCCTACCTCATACCTGAAGTATGAATATGGCAGAGTATAATTACCCTTTTGTAGCTGTTGAAGGAACATTAGTATTCCTATTTAGGCTTCATGCAGATAGTTTAATTATGTTAAATATTATTATCTTATTGGCTAAAATCTTTGTCCTGTGTTTTATTATCATCATAATCATGATCAAGTCAATAAAGGCAAAAGTACAAAATCATTCAATGATCAGTAATTTTCAGTATCAGTATCGGTATCGGTATCGGCAATACTGGCACTGTAATTACTCGCGGCATAACACGGCACGTTCCAGGTCATTAAAAAAGACGTAGGCTACGGCAACATCTGGAATGAAAAATGGCACTGTTATTTCATCCCCGATTCCCATTCATGAACCCAGTATCTAATATCAGTTAATCGGCCTTAAAACGAATAACGGGATACGTGTCATTTTCTGTTTATCTTTCTCTTATTTTGAAGCGAAAACATAAAACGACTCGTTATCCGTTTTCCGATTGTCGACTTCAAAACGAAAGGCGAATGGTCGCAAAGTACACGGACCGGAGTAGTGGTTAGCACCGTCTTCCAGGCTACGTAATGATGTAGCCTGTTGTTTAAGCTCCTGGTAAGCAGTCTCTAGAGCTTCCCGTGTTTCGTAAGGAACTATGGCTAATTCTCCATGCAGCTCTTGGGAGAGGTTCTCTATCTTTGCGTGCAGGTCCGTTGACAATGTAGTCACTGTGTCTTCTGTCTTGGCCATGACCGTTTGTTCGAAGGCTTTGATGGCTTCCATTACGGTAGCGACAGCCAGCGTGTCTGTGAGTGGCCCTGCCGCAGAAAAGTCTGAGGTTTTAGCTGCTGGCTTAGGCCTTTGTTTGCTGGAAATGGGTGCAGACGTTACTCCAGAAAAAAAGAGGGAAAAAGGAAAAAGGGGTGGGATGGCCAATGAATTTTCAGGGGTGGCCCCGGCCACCCTAGACCACCCCCCAGAATCGCCATTGCTCTCCGCATATGAAACTTTCACACAGGGGAGGGTGCGGAGAATTGGCGCAGGATCCCCGCATGCAAACGGCAGTGTGGAAGAGGCTACAGAGCGAAGCATCTCCACCGTACCGCCTGTAATTCACACAGAAAGCCGGCGCTGCGGCTCCTAAAGAGGCGTGACGGTTGTTGGAAAAATTATGCTTATATTATCAGTTTCTTGCTTTGCATTGATATAACCTGCTTGTCTTCCTTTATATGTTTGTGGAAGTGTACTGAGCTCGTGGAAAAGTACTGTGAAGAAAAACACTCACCCTCCAGCGGGACCACAAGGCCTCGAATGGCATCTTGTGTGAATAACTGATGGTGGACATCATAAGAATGTTTGTGTGAAGGATAGATGCTGAAGGCCGTAGGTCCGAAAGTGTGTACATGTACTTCTTCATCATGCATAACAACTGTATGACTCATATGTACTGTCAAAGAGCCAATCATATACGCTTACGCCCTATTGTAGGTGAATAAAAGATGCTTGGGGAGAGCAGCTCATTGGAACTCGGAAGCCCAGACTTTGTGTGCTGACTTCTGCTCTTCCCCTTTGCAAAGAAAAACAATCTCCGTGTCCGTGTCTCATTTCTTAACAGATTTAAACCTAACATTTCTTGGTGCCGTGACCCGGATCCCAACATACCCAGCTCTGCCAGAAGGAGGACAACACACCGAAGCCCGTCGACGGGCAGGACCACAACAGGTGGCCTGAAGGAGGCGTCCCCTCCAACTGAACAGCGTTGGATTGACGGGATCCGGACTTTGAAACTAAGGAGACGGGACCGGAGAACTGAGGAAAAATCTTATCACCTTCTCTTGTGAGTAAAAACACCCTACATTTAGAAATAGGATATTGCAAATTCCTAGGTAAAGTAAAATAGAAACAAAATTAAAATCAGTTTAAGTAGTATTTCTCTTTGAAGCAGCAGCATAGACTGAAACCTTATCGGTGCTAACGAACGTCTATGGCCTGTTGAAGTAGAAGAGAACGCATAAAAAACACAACGCAGACTAGGGAAAAGCATTAAAAATAACGATCACTGAAACGAAACTTTGCATACAATGGGTGGGAAGAATTCTCGTAAAACTGTAGATGAAGACAGTACAGGTGATAAAAAGTATATGAAGCAATGGAATCCTCAAAGTGTCAAGTATCTAGATAAATGGAAAAAGAAGTATGGATTTACAGGCCGCCTAAAAGTAAGAGAAATAGAGGATTTAATATCCCGCTTGATCTCATCACCAAGCGAGGGAAAAAGCATGAAAAAAGAGCTGACGAGCTCCGCATAGCGCAAGGATGGTTAACGCAGTCTAAAGCCAGACAGGATAACCTTAAGAAGCAAAAAGAAGTGAAAAAGGAAGCTAAGAAAAGCCAAATTCTTTTTGTTCGTAAAGAAGACAATGAGACAAACTGCAGGCAAGCGCCTGAACCTCCCCCATACGTGCCAGTGGCTAGTGCACCGGTCGAACAAAACATTCCGGAGCAACAAAACATTCCAGAGCCAGTTCCAGAGCCAAAATTGGCATCTGCAGCTAAACCATCCCATTTGTCCCACTGGCCACCTCTGTACCCAAAGGTGCCAACTCCTGAAACTGAAAAAATGAACGACAGGGGGGCCCTAGTCATGGGTTGCGACCAGCAGGCCTCCTCCAAGCACCCAACAGATACACCCCCTCAAACAGCCCGGCTGGAAGCCCCAGCCTAACTATCAGACTTAAAAAAAAAGAACCGCTAGTGAAAAACTCTTCAAATATGATAGCCGAAGAAGTGTTTCCTCAGATCCAAGTTGCCAATCCTCAGATGGGGGTTGAGGGTCAGCCTCCAGTCCTGTACGTTTTTCGTCCTTGGACCCTCGCGGAGGCCGCGAATGCTGTAGCCGGCATTCCTCCACCGGAGGATGATCCAGAGGAATGGATAAAATGTATGTATGATTTGATTGGCTCCTACCGCTTGAATGGACAGGAAGCAGGGGAAGCTATGCAATCTTCATTGAAAATTAAATGGGGGAGGGTAAAGGGTAATTACACAGGGAGAAATGGTGTAGGGACAGTGTTTGCATATCCAGCCGATGGAGTGCTGATGGGAGAATATAAAGAGGCTCTCGATGCGATAGCAGCTAGAGTGAAGACTGCTTTTGCGCGCACCGCGAACTACTCTCGCATAGCTGCCATAAAACAGAAACCAGATGAGGATCCTGAGGATTTCAGGGCCCGAATGGAACCTGTGTTCCGTGCTAATAGTGGTATAGCATTCAATGAAAATAAAACTGATGCATACCAACAACAACTCAAACACGCTATTATGCATGGTTTACACCAGGCAGGCTGGGTCCGCAAACATTTCATTGAATTTGACACCGCGGACGTTCCTACAACTATGCAGTGGGTCCGCCATGCAACCAAACACTTAGACTCCAAGAATGAGAAAGGGAAAGGAGGAAAAGGAGCGAACACATTTTTCTATGATGACGAAGACTGTGATGCTTTCCTCAATGACAGCCCAGATCATGACACAGTGGAAACGAAGGGGGATGATAACCTCAACAGGGAAGCCTGTCCTCGGGATGTTTTGGCAATTCTGACACATACTCAGCAGAGGCAATACACCCTCTTATCACCCTCGATGTCCTCCGTGATATGCAGACCTCTGCTCCTGATAATGAAAAACAGTATTGGGTCAAACAAGGCGCTGAAACAGACAAAACAGGACTGTATACACAGGCTAACAAACCTATTCTCCCTAAAAACTTGTACAAAGCTGCCGCTATTTTGAGTCATGGGCCTTGCCATGTCTCAACAGGAGGGATGACAGAATTCCTACTCAAAGAACTTTTGCAGATCATGTGTAATTTGCATAAAACACAACCCACAGGGCAATGTAAGACCAAAACGAGGGAAATTCCCAGAACCAACTGAACCTTTTCAAACTATGCACATGGATTTCATAGAACTAAATAGAAGCGGGCCATACAAATACTGTTTAGTACTAGTTGATGCATATTCAAAATGGGTTGAAATAATACCTTCAAAAGCTGCAGACTCACTGACAGTAGCAAAAGCATTGTGCAAAACAATCGTGCCACAGTATGGGATCCCCGAAGTATTGTACAGTGATAATGGTGCACACTTCGTAAACCAAGTTGTAAGTCAAGTTGCAAAACACTTACAAATAAATCTAAAAAATCATTGTGCCTACCACCCTCAAAGTGCAGGTCTGGTAGAAAGAACAAATGGGACTGTCAAATCTCGTTTAAAGAAATGCATGGAAGAAACAAAGAGACCATGGCCTGACTGCTTAGATCTAGTGAAATTGTACATGAGAATCACTCCGACCGATAAAGGGTTAACCCCATATGAGATAGTTCATGGTAGAGCATTTAGACTCCCTGCTTTCTCAAAAGACCTTGAGGTGTCTGAGGAAGAGACAACATTGGCAAAGCACATGAGAAAACTGTTGGACCAAAAAGATGTTGCCAAAACAAATTTACTGCCCTCTGATTCTCTTCCCCCTCTACAGGACAGCCAGAAAGTGAGGCCAGGGGACTACATATTCGTCAAAATCATCAAAAGAAAATGTTGGTCCAGCCCACGGTGGGAGGGTCCGTACCAGGTCCTGCTAACAACACCAACAGCAGTAAAGATTGCAGAAAGGACGACTTGGATCTACCTCAGCCACTGCAAACTGCAGCCTACCTCTGTCTCAACTGGATAGTGGGGAAGTCTGGGCTACAAAGGGGGCTCTGCTATATAGCGGCAGGGCCGTCTCAAACCCCAGTGAAGAAAACAACTGATCCCTGTCCTATTAGGATGACAGAGAAAGGTGATGCACCCTTTCAACCAGTGGAGGAAGAGGAGGAGGAAGGAATCCCTCAAGACGAGTGGTTCATCCACACCAATCTGCAACGACGACGACCGCCCCCTAGATGGAGCTGCACTCAATGGTGCATGAACCTCAGGGTGTTTCCTGTGGTACTGCTCCTCATGATCATTGGAGGGGTGATCTGGTTCCCCTGCAAACAAAACCAGACACCACTAAGAGGTAAACGGACGACTAATAACTATCTGCCACACGCTGATTATCCACATGGGTTCGCCACAAACGAGTGGTGGCAGTTCATGAATACTACGGCCCATCTGAACAACAAGACCAATTGTTATGTGTGCAATCACATGCCGGTGTCTACCAACTTCCCCGGCCTTTGGCCCTACCCTGTGGACGGAGACCGCACTGCATGCCTGGTGGGACTGACCACACACCCTGGAGTGGGTGTTAAACCATCTGATGCTAATTTCACCACGCCCTTCCAAATCACCTGGTCCTCGGTGCCAGTGTTAGGCTCGGACTGCATCCCAGGAGAGGACCTCCTAGGCTGGCCACAACTGACTGAACCTCTGCCCAGCCTGGTCCTTCTGAACCGTCTCGGGCCTGGAGACCTACCCAGCTGCTACTTAGGAAATGGAAGGGTGAACGTGGGCTCCGTGCCAGAGCACCTCTGCGGGTCCGTAGCCACATACTGCCCGGTAAAAAACTTCAATGACTGCCTAAGTGTAAAGCTAACTACTTCTGCAGCTCTAACGCCACCGCCCGGCGGGCTGCATGCTACATGGACCATTCCTACGCGATGGAAGTTCCAGGACGAGGAAGCAAACTCGCCCAGTGCTCACGCATCGGCCCAACCCATCTCGGCACTCGCGTGGCAGCTGACTACTACTGGCTGTGTGGACACAAAGCATATCCTTCCCTGCCTCCACAGTGGGGAGGTTTATGTGCTCTAGTATCTCTCTCGGATCATGTTTTCTTCATGCCTGCAGAATCATTCCAACACCCGTCTAATGGCGACGGTCCCCAAACCAGGAAGAGGAGAGACACTGTCTCCACCTCGCTCGCTGATCCCGTTCCTATGCAATACCACATCTGGGGAGCGGGAGCAAAGTTTGGTCAGAGCATCCTACCTCAAGTGGGATTAGGCTTCATCAGAGATCACGTGGAGGTCAACCGCTACGCCCTCCTACGTCATATCAACGCAACTCTGGCATTGGGACATAGCCTCGCTAACGAGCAGACGCAAATTCGGGACATGGTGATGCAGAATCGGATTGTTCTAGACTTGCTAACAGGATCACAAGGAGGAGTGTGTGCAGTTATTGGACAAACCTGCTGTACCTACATCCCTAACGGCATGACAAACGGAGGAGATATCTACCAAGCTCTGCAAAACCTGACCGATCTCCAAAGCTATGTGCTGGAGCAAACCCCCGGTGCTGATCCACTCCCTGACTGGATGACGGGATTCTTTAACGGCACCTGGTGGCAGGTTATCTTAAAGGCATTGGTACCCGTGTTCGTAGTCATGCTGTTGTTCCTCTGTTTCATCTCTTGTGTGATACCCTGTATACGATCGATGTTTGAGAAAATGGTTCAACAAAGTTTTGTGCAAATGCAATTATTATCCCAAAGGTATGAGTTTGTTAATCCTCAACCTTATGCTGATTAAAAATGTTTTATGCCTCGTCTTTTTCCAATGAAGGTATTATCGAAAATGGCGACAAGTGATAATAACCTGACGAATTAAAAGTACGAGCAATAAAACTGATAAACAGGAGGGAAATGTTGGAAAAATTGTGCTTATATTATCAGTTTCTTGCTTTGCATTGATATAACCTGCTTGTCTTCCTTTATATGTTTGTGGAAGTGTACTGAGCTCGTGGAAAAGTACTGTGAAGAAAAACACTCACCCTCCAGCAGGACCACAAGGCCTCGAATGGCATCTTGTGTGAATAACTGATGGTGGACATCATAAGAATGTTTGTGTGAAGGATAGATGCTGAAGGCCGTAGGTCCGAAAGTGTGTACGTGTACTTCTTCATCATGCATAACAACTGTATGACTCATATGTACTGTCAAAGAGCCAATCATATACGCTTACGCCCTATTGTAGGTGAATAAAAGATGTTTGGGGAGAGCAGCTCATTGGAACTCGGAAGCCCAGACTTTGTGTGCTGACTTCTGCTCTTCCCCTTTGCAAAGAAAAACAATCTCCGTGTCCGTGTCTCATTTCTTAACAGATTTAAACCTAACAACGGTACACGTCATGTTGATGACGTCGGTGTTTCCCAGGCGTTCCCCTTGTCTATCTAAACCTGTGGACAGTTTATAATCATATGGATGCTGTTATAATGTGTAGTGATTGAGATCCTGACCCACCAAACATCCTGGAAAGTGACGAAGTTAAGTTTGTCGTGCTAAATTATATAATTACATAATCACCATCAGTAAACAGGAAGCTGTCTGACTCTCTCACTCGCGGGGACGGAGGCTGTTTTCTGGGGGAAAATTCCCTGAAGTCTCGGTCCGGAGGGCTGACGGTCGCGGTGATTTATTTTCATCACAAACACTCGGTGAGTTAAAGTGTCTGCTTGTGACAAACGCTGTTTTTGGGCAGAAATGTGAGGAAGAGTCGATAGGACAGGCGGGTGGACGGACGCTTCTCCACATACAGCTTTGGTATTTTTTTTTCCTCAAAAAAGTTGCCAAAGACAGTGACAGTGTCTACGTTACTTTTGTTTGGTCCTGTAACGTTGCTTTGTGGGACATTTCTCTGTATTTAGTACTGTGAAGGACCTGTGCAGTTATCTGACTGCATGACCGCTCTGCACCTCACACTGGGACGGCTCACTAATAATGCGGCCCTGATACTACCTCCAGAGAGGGATAAGCGCCGGAGCAAAATTTCCCCCCTCTCCACATCTGAAACTTTCACACAAAGGAGGGTGCGGAGAATTGGCGCAGGATCCCCACATGCAAACGGCAGTGTGAATGGGGCTACTGTCTGCGTCTCCCTTTGTTCTGTGCTGGAGTTGTATTCGTCACGCGCACCCCAGCTCTCCTTCACAGCCTTGTTCACACCAAGAATCAAAGTTTGTCTTTCTTTTTCTTGATCCTCTTAAAGTCCGTGTAAAGCAAAATCAGCCATTTTCTTCCAAACACATTAAACAGGTCATAAATGTGTTTACTTAAAACATGTAAAAGCCATTCGACCATTTAGAATTTAATTTTGGAGCTAGGCTCACAAACTGTTTTTCAACATTTCTGTGTTCAGGATTTAATGGGCGGGTCAGAAATCAGCCAAATCATGGCCGCGTTACATGCGTCAGCTTCAGCGGTTCTCCCACTCGCTCTCCAGTCTTGGATAGCATCTCTAACCAGCCAACCAGTCAGCTAACCAGTCATGTCTCCACATCACTCGTGCATCTTTCCTGGATGCCACAGTGTGCAGGGTGATGGCGCTGTTAGCTTATTTAAGTTTTGTAATTTTGTAATTAATTTTTGTAATTCCTTCAGATGACAACGTAAGGAAACGGTGGATCGATTTTGTCAAGAGGAACGTTACTGTGGGGAGTTAAACATCACCACCAACACCCGTCTCTACAGTGTCCACTTTACCCCTGATAGTTTCAGCAACTATCACCAGGTAATGTCTGGATTTCTGCAGAGTCCGTTGACGCTGGTCACTGGGGCCAAACCGACCCTCTCCGTCGCCGGCTCTAGTGACAGAGTCAGACAGCGTCCTGTTTACTGATGGTGATTATGTATAATTATGTAATTTAGCGCGAAAAACTTAACTCTGTCACTTTCCAGGATGGTTGGTGGGTCAGGATCTCAATCACTACACATTATAACAGCATCCATATGATTATAAACTGTCCGCGGGTTTAGATAGACAAGGGGAACACCTGGGAAACACCTCTTTAGGAGCCGCAGCGCCGCCCCCCCGCGCATGGGCTGGTTCCAGCACCTGTATCTGACACGCCCCCAGCGTTTCACAGCAGAAAGAAGTGCTTGTTTTTCCATGATTTTGAGACCTAATTTTATATACGTAGCAATTTTTTTAATCTTTCAAATTTGGCTCAGTGGTCAATGATACATGTTTCTATGGTGTGACAAACTCATAACACATATTTTTTGCCGCTTTACACGGTCTTTAAGTGAGTGACCTTTTGTTTGTAATTTTTCTCAGTGTATTTCAAGTTTAGTTCATAGCCATTTGTTTGCCTCCAGTGGAGTGCCTCTTTTGTTTTGTACATTTTCATAGTCAGTCAAGAGAGTAGTTTATGTTCATAGCCTTTTCTTCTTCCTCTGGAGTGACTTTTTGTTAGAAGTTTTCATAGCCGAGTGCTCCAGAGTAGTTTGGTTCTTAGACCTTTTCTTTGCCTCCTCAGGAGTGATTTTCTGTTTCCTTATCTTTTTTCTTTGAGGTCGTTTTGCCTCATTTTGTTGTTGTGTTTTTTCTTGTTTACTCATCCTGCAGATTAGATATTGTGATTTATAGCCTATTTGTTTGTTTGAAATGTAAATTTGTTTCGGTAATGTAATTTTGTTTTATGATATGTAAAAATGTTTTCCAAAATGTAAATTTGTCTCAAGCTTCGTAAAAGTGTTTCACATTTTGTAATTTTGGTTTGCACCTCCCGGCCACTGTAGTGTTGGCCTAAGTTACTGAAAAAGTCTTAACTTACATTTCTTGTGACTGGAGAGCGCAGACTCTCCCATTGCACAAATCTGCTAATCTTTTTTGCAGACCTTGCATGAAGGCACTCTTTGATTCGGTTCTTATTTTAACCATTGTTTGTAGTTATCATTTTCAAGCCAATGCTCATTAAAACAACAGCCTCCCGGCATTTTGTCATCTCCTGTTGTCTCTCTTCGGAGGGGGCGGGGTCACACACAGACCGGCAGGTCGCAGAGAGGAGCAGAGAGGCTCAGCGGAGCCCAGGAGGAAACATCTCCACATATAATACGGTTCTCTTACTGATTTTATTTCTCCTTGTTATAAGCAAACTATCCAATCGGATCCCAATCTTGTGAAAGACACAGAGTTATAATGTCAAGCACTTTCAAGCACTTAAACTAAAATCCAAGTACTTTTCAGACCTTGAAAACACAACATTGAAATTCAAGCACTTTCACGGATTTCAAGCACCCATACGAACCCTGATAAAAATATTAGGACAGAACATGCCCATGGACCTCCAAGTACGAAGAGGCATCACTGAGCTCTACGACAACACAATGTATACACAAAACTGAACATCTCTGAACACTGTATGGAAGGGACCTTAAAAAGGCCAGTGATGTAGACAGTCCAGCCACCTCTGTGTAGACTGGCTGATCATGTCTGCACTTGAGGCACTGGGAGGATGTGTTCCTCCACTCCTCAATACACAGCTGACATCCCACCAGGCTCCGGCAGCAGATGGAAAACATGGGCTGAATCATTGTATCTAAAAAAAAAATAAATAAAAGATGTGTAAATGGTAAATATGCTGAAAATCAAAACTGAGATAAACACTGTTTCTTCAGAATACACACCAGAAATAATTTAGAAAGGATTACAATATATAAAAATCAGGTACTGAGGTGGACAAAATTATATTTTGTAACTTGATGCCAGTTACTGAAATGCAAAACACATTTGAATATTAAAAGTTAGAAATTTAACACACTGCAGTGTTATTACTGATGACCATGCCAATTGTAAAAGGTCAAAACATCATATGTTCCAACAAGAAATGACCATAGTCTGGTAGAACAGACTAGCTGCAGAGTAGTCATTTAAAGCAATAACTCCAAAAAAAAGTATTTATGCAAAGTCAAATTATTATACAGCCACTGTTCAAACTCTAGTACTACATTTGATTAGTTGCGTGTTATATTAAGCAATATATAAACAGATGCAAAATGAAAACAATACCTCTGCAAACCAACCTCCACCTCTGGTCTTTGTACTGGCACTAGGTCAAGGCTGGCATCCCCTATGTCATTGATTTTTTTAGTGACGTCATCAAGGCCATGAGACGCCTCGAGCAGGTCCTCCACTTGGTCCCTCAATGAGTGCTCATTTCTGCATTTGGAACATTTTGGAAATAGTTAGCAGATCAAGTAATTTCAGCCATTGCTTTCAGACAGATTTCTATATGAAGAAATTTAGCAGTGTTTGCAGATACATATTCCATAGGGAATAGAATTTTCATCATGTCAAAAAAACATTTTACATTTTTTGACATGATGGCACAGCTATGGCAAAAACACATGGCATATAATTCTTATTTCTTACTTTTTTATTCTTAAACCACCTAAAATCTTTGTTATTTAAACCAGTGGTTCCCAACCTTTTTTTCCTTGAAGCCCCCCTTGCCTGTGTCCAAGACAAGCCAGGCCCCCCCAACCCACATACACTAAAAGAATAAAGTGATTAATCACAGACATTTATTTGCAAAATAAAAACAACAGTTGTAGGTTTTTGCTCTTATTCTCCTTGTTTTACAATGCACGTAGATACATTTCTTCCTCAGAGCAGACCCCCTGCGATCTCTGGCGCCCCCTGTGGACTCCAGGTTGGGAACCACTGATCTAAACAATACCTGGTTCTTGACCTCCTTTGGCGCCTCTGCCTGAATGCAGAAATCCAAACTGCATTAATTTTTTTGGCGTTTTGCTTCCAGTAAAAAGACCCTTGATGAGACAGATGCAGAATAAAGAGACAAAAAGAGAGAATTTAACAAGACGACATTTTGTTGTACTGCCACTAATTTCAGAACATTAGCAAGAATACACACAATATTTGACACAAATGAAAAAGTATTTTACTTACCAGTTGTCCCTTCGAACTGTCCGAAAGGATGTACTCCTCGTCGTTTGCCATGGCAAACTTGACCTTCTCTAGCATGACAGGGACAGTTGCCTCAGCCTCCACAAACCTGACCACGACTACCTTTGTGGACACAATTTTTCCATCCACCAATATCTGATACGTGAACTGACCTGTAAGGCATACAGAAAGGTGAGGCAAACCAAGCTACCACCTAACAGCAAGAAGTCTAAACTAGAGGTGGGTGCAATTCATCGATGTGGCGATGCATCGCGATGCGTTACGTGACGATTTGGCATCGATTAATTAACATTGATGGTTTGCCGCAAGACCGGAACAAAAAATACGTAACCGGAACCTTAGTGCGCGCACCGCCCAGACTATTTAGTGAGTGGGAACACAACAAACGGAGATTGAATACCAGTATTGCAAAGCCCAGTGAACGCTGTGTGAACCTTTAATCAAGATCTTTAAACAGTCGATGAAAAAACTTTCACGTTTGAAAGTTCTGACAGTTTTTTTAGGGATGACTAAATAAGTTTTATAAATGTCTTTTCGAGGTTAACATGCTCACTGGAAAGCAACAACAAAGATACCCTTCTGTTTACTGCTCTCTAAGGGTCAATGTAACTGATATTGATAGTAAAAACTGTCTACCATGAAATATTTTGTCGTGAACCGTACTTCACAGAGACCCCTTTCTGAAGTCATTTCAATATAAGTGATCAGGGACGAAGCCTTACTACCTTAAACATAAATAAATATGGCATCAAATACGTCTCAGATAGAACTTAACAGATCTTATAAGAAGAGAGACCTCTGAGTTCATCTTCAATGTGACTGTGATTGTGTCTCAGTTGTGGCAGGAAATTAGCGAAGAGAATCGACAAGTTCAGGACATCATGTCAACTCTGGAAAACTTTCAGCTGGACACGACGCCTGCTAAACCCAGTAACCACGACGACTGTGAGATAAGGCCTGTGCACATGGAACCAAGGTAATGTTGGTTAATCACATACAACCTTTAATTTTGAACTTTCTCACTCTTGTTTAGTGTATATACAATTTTGATACTGTTTGAACACTGCAGTTGTAGTTCACTGTTCACCTGTGTCGTGCACAGATTGGTGATGGTGTGTTGTATGAGCAGTTTGTCTGCCAACAATAAGCCTCCTGGAGTCATATGATTGAGATCAGTGAGCTGATGTGAGCCTGTTTTGTTCCCTGCTCTGTAAACCTCACACTGCCTCTTTGGTCTTATTTTTTGTCTTATGTTTCATACAGTCTGTTTGACCTCCAGAGTTTTTCTAAGAATGCATCACTTTTTATTTTTATACCCCTAGCAAGAAGGAGAACTTGGCAGTGGCAGTTGACGAGGAGAGACTGAGACCGACATGTGTGAAAGGTGAGTTACGAAATGTACTCTAATTTAAAATGAAACTGTTTGGTAAGCCATTATACATTTATCAACTGCATGTTAAACTTCTGATTTTGTTGCTGCATCGTGTATTGTTACAGATAGCCGGTTTTTGCTTTTATTCGTAACCGAGCGGCGGCTAGCAGCAGAAATGGCTGCCGTGTGTCCAAAAGCCTTTTTCCGTGCATTGTGCAGTGACCTTTTGGAATATATGTTGTACCCGGTCTTCTTTTTATAGTATTTCAGGCTTTGAGAGCGACAGGGATGATAGCTTCGAGCTAAATGGACTAGCCGAGAGTTGGCTCACAGGCTACGTGAGGCGAGGACAAACAATGTCCGACTAGGCCTCGTACTGTTTTCAATCCCTTAACCCTCTAAAATGTGTTTTACAAAACATTAAATTACTTCTTAACTGTTTACGGTAGGTATAGGGTCTGTCAGTTTCCAGCCCAATCAGATCTTAGAACCCACCCAATCCACTAAAAACCAGCCCAAATCACGAAGTTGCCAGACACCCTTGTGTGTGTGTGGGGGGGGGAGCCGCTTCTCGCTGTTAGCGGGGGGGTAAACATTTTAGGCATACTAAAATGTTTACATTTTTGTTGACTTCAGAGGCCCATTACTCTATCATTTTAATTTTGGCATGTCGCTTTAGGCGTGTTTGCCTCAAAATGAAGCTAGGGCTGAAGAGATTAATCAATGTCACTATCTCTTTACATAAAAAAGGAATCTATTTGTGTGTCTCTGTCCCTCGCATAGGTCTGTTTAGATAACTATTTGTCCAATTTACCTCACTTCACAGGTTTATTGTGAGAGGTTTTATATCGAGAAATAACGAGAGGCACACCAGGTGAGATACGCACACCAGGTGAGATACACACACAGGTGGGGGCTTGAATGAATATGAATATATGAATACAGCCTCAGAGCCGACCGCCCCTGTTTTACGCTGTTGTGATGATGCTTGGACAGAGGAGCTAATGCATAACAGCAGCAAGGTGAGGAATATCTTCAAATTCATTCTATTAGAGTAAATGTATTACGAAACTGTGGCACATGTTTGAAATTAAATGGAATTGTCCTTTAAAAAAAACCTCTAATGTGCTATTGTGCTCCCTATGTGAACAGCCAGGCACCTGCGCAAAAGATGTTATGTTTTTTGGACCACACTAGTATTGTCTCAGGTAAAGCATTTGTGTTCTGTCGACAGATAACCTTGTTGTCCAGAGTCGGTGACAAAAACCTCAGGGATGGCATTACAAGGTTCATGAACAGGTATGTCTCTGCTGGTTTAGCACTGCATCAGTCACAAGCACCAGGAACTTCTGACAGGTGTAAAACATTACCACAGAGCACACATAGCCCTACCCACTGAAGACAAAAATAATTCCAGGTCAAATGACCAAGCCCTGAGAAAACCCAAAGACTTTACACCCAAAACAGCACCACCATCAGGATTAGCTATCACACACACACACGCACCAAAACAACTGTTGTCCATATAATTTAATTTGATGTGTCATTTGAAACACAGGTAAATCAAAGGAATTTACCAATTTAAAAATGTCAAACTACAAATACTGAAAGATTGAGAACATTTAATATTTTATAAGGTGCAGAATTTTTGTCAAGTAGACATCGGAAATATGTTGTAGTCCTTAAGTGTGGCTGGTGTCGGGGCCAGCAGAGGGAGTTTAGATTGAGTGGAACAAAAACACATTTTAATGTAAAAGTTATAGTACACAACTTCCTATATTACTGATCCAGTGATGTAAATGACAAACTCCTGGTGCTGTTTTTATTTCGTTATATGTACAGAATGCTAACGGGAATTTTGTCTTACAGGCTCATGACGAATGGAGTCATGGCGAAATACAGCATGGAGGGGGACAACGTGACAAACTGCCTTTTAAGGTGACAAAGCTGTGTCATGTGATCAAATGTAAGAGACTAAGATTGAAATAACTGAAATTACTGAATGGGCTTCATTTGCTGTGACTGTTAATGCCTACTGGCTTTATTAGGAACCATCAGATTCAGGCTACTGGGTGGCTCTAAGAAGTGGTTCTTTCATTACTCTTTCAACTCCCAAAACATTTAACATCTAAATAGGCGCTCTGTAAAAATGTTAAATTTTTTCTTATGCCCTCTCTCCAGCTGCTGTGAAGAGATGAAGCGTGAAGGCCACGGACGCAGAAATACAAAGCATTATCCAGACCCACCTGAAACATGCCCCAGCAAGGAGCGGGGACAAGGGGCAGACCCCCACTGGACTTTAATTCAATAAACATTTGTTACATTAAACATGTTCATTTTTTATTATTTTTTTATTTTATATAGTATTCAATATATAGATAACTCCATACATATATCTGTTCCTGAATGCTGTCTTTTTTACCTAAGTCCATGTACTACTTTTATTTTACAGTATGGGTGAACATCACTCGGGTATTTTTAACTTTATCACAGGTGAGTTTATTTACTATCAAAGTTTCAACCAGGTCCACCATTCCTGTGATATTTTAAGTTGGCAAAGTGAAATTTGCTGTTGTCTATTGGACTTTTTGACCTCGATGCAGTTTGAGGAATTGTTTGCTGAAATTGAGAAGTTAATTCAAATAGTTGTACATTAGAGCATTGAGAATTGCACATGTATACAGCACAAGAGCTGTGCTTGTCATAGAATTTATGGATGTGGTAATGCCAGTTATGTAGGCACAAGTTGAAAGCCTCAGTTTAGGTAAACATCCTTTTAAATGCATATGTGTATTTTGACAAAGGTTGAAATGTCGTCTATTCGACTTTGAAACAACGTAAAATGATGCCGTCTATTAGCCGTCGAAATGACGTCGTTCTCATGACCGACGTCAGAAAAACTTTCATTTCAGCACCTCTGGTCGACGTCGAATCAACCTTGTAGCGGTTTGACGCGTTAAAAGGAAATGGGGTGCCAGTCAGAGTCACGTCTGACAAATAATAATTATAACATAGAAAGAAAAGAGCTCCGTCAAACCATACAAAACAATAGAGCAAATGAAATGTCATCAATAACCAGCACTGCAAAAAACAAACAGACCACAATTCAATTCGGTTTTAAATTTGTATTATTCATTGTTGTGTCCCACAGTCTCCGAGTTCAATCCACGGACTTAGTCCGGTTTTCTCACAGTCCAAAAACAGTTCAATCCAGTTCACAACCAAAAAAGAAAGGCAACTCAAAACTCCGCTCCGGGTTTTACTGCGGATCCCCACAACACAAATCAAACCAGGAAATCAAAACCCAAAATAGCACCGTCTGTATTCACAGTTCAAACACAGGTATTATTTACAACATGTACACCGGGTACTCACGGTGGATCAGTCAGTCAGTAGTCAGTCAGTCAGTAGTCAGTCGTCAGTCGACAGTCGGGGATTCAGCGTCGGCTTAGCTCCACCGGGACCGGCAACTCCAGGAAAAACTCCGACTGGAAATATCCACTGGGTAATTCCTCCTCCTGACACAAACTCCAGAGACTCTTTGGCAACCACACCGCGGATTTTCCAGCACGATCAGATCCCGTTGTAACGCTCCATTGACCCGATGGGGCCTTCCCGGCCTACCAGCGGCTCAGAGACACACTAGTAGACTTTCACACTACGCGGGTCCTTTGCGTGGGGAATTTTCATTGGATGAAGCCAAGCTTGTGGGCGTTAACGGTAAGAAAATATGAATGAACTCTAGGACAGGTGGGCGGTGATGTCATTACGTCTGCCAGTCGCTACACTCCTCCCCCCTTAGTGGAAGCCGACCAAAGGCAAGGCTTTGTAGTTGGCTCGGAAACGTCTGTGTCAGAGGAGCTGTCCTGTTGGTAATCCTCTTGTCCCCCTGCAGATCCCTTCATCCATCCACCACTGGGAGCAGAGCATGTAGTGTCTGAAAAGCCAAGGAAGTCCTCTTCATCAGATTCCTCATTCAGGATCTCCAGAACACGCTTTCGCTCCAGCTCCTGCAGGTCTTTAGCGTTAGGGTAGCAGGGTTTCAGGCGAGAAATGTGGACAACTTTTAAATCTTGGCCAGAAGCCTCCAAAACCACTTTATAGTTGACTGGCCCAACTTGCTGCACCACCCGATATTGCCCTTGCCATTTAGGGGCCAATTTTGCTGTGAATGACTTATCCGCTTTGGAGAGATGGTGGGCTCGTACCCATACTCTATCCTGTTCCCCAAACTCTGTGTCTCGCCGATGTTTGTCATAGTTCCTTTTCTGGCGACGGCGTGCAGAGTCCATGTTTTTGGAAACAAAGGAACATAGATCCTTCAGCTGTATGATTTTGGTGTAAGCAGGTGTGCCAGGAGCAAATTCTCGAGGTTGCAGCACCACATCCAGGGGCCCTCTCAGAGAACGACTGAGATTCAGCTCTGCAGGGGAAACTCCAGTGGACTCCTGGACCGCCGAATTGATAGCAAAGCGGAACTCAGCGAGGTATTTGTCCCAATGCTTATGCTGATTTCCGACATAGGATGCAACCATGGTTTTTAAGGTACGGTTCACTCTCTCTGTGAGGTTCGTCTGGGGGTGATAGGCAGATGTTAGTTTGTGTCCCACGTTCCAGGTTCGACAGACAGTCTCAAAGACTGAGGAGACAAACTGGGATCCACGGTCCGATAGTATGAAATCGGGAAGGCCCCATCGGGTCAAGATGTCCTTAACCAGGACTTGAGATATGGTCTCTGCAGTGGCCTTTCTTAAGGGAAACAGTTCCACCCACTTGGAGTAATAGTCCACAAAAACAAGTAAGTAGACATTTTGTTTTGAGCTCCTTGGAAATGGACCCATCAAATCCATCCCAAGCATTTCCCAGGGGCGTTGGACCACAGTTTGCTGGAGTTTTCCTGACAGTTTTCTGTTTTCCGGTTTATATTTCTGGCAAACTTGGCAGTTCTGAACATGTTGTCGGACGTCCCAACTCAGCTTTGGCCAATAGACCAGGTGTTGCAATCTGCGGTGGGTTTTGTGCCTTCCAAGATGTCCAGAGAGGGGGTCTTGATGGAAATACTCCAGAAGTTGCTTCCTGAAGCTGGCAGGTATGTAAAGTTGGTATATGGTCCTGTATGGGAGTGTGACAACACGGTAGATGAGGTCCTCCATTATGCTGAATGTGGTATTTGAATTGATGACAACTTTTCCATTTTCCATAACCTTTTGATACAGAGCCTGGCACTCAGGTTCTTCCTGCTGTGCTTTCCACACAGCCTCGATGGTGATGGGAAGATCTTTTGATGGTCTCGAGGTAGCAGTCATGACAGTAGCCCAGACTGGTAAGGAAGGCTGATCTCCTACTGGGGCACGAGAGAGAGCATCTGGTACAGTGTTGTATTTACCTTTCCTGTATTCCACAGTGAAAGTGAATTCCTGAAGCCTGAGTGCCCACCTGATGAGTCGAGTGCTGGGTTTAGTTGTCTTAAACACCCATAGAAGAGAGGCATGATCCGTTACCATACCTGAAAAGGCGACCTTCCAGATAGGTCCTCCATTTCTCCAGTGCCCACACCACAGCCAAACATTCCAACTCTGTGGCAGCATAGTTTCTCTCAGCAGGGTTTAGGCTGCGGCTGGCAAAAGCAAGGACTTCCTCATTTCCTAGGTCTGATTTCTGGACCAGTACTGCTCCAAGCCCTGTCTCGCTGGCATCTGTGTAGACCACAAAAGGAGAATGGAAGTTTGGGTGACCCAGGACAGGTGGGTTTACCAGATGTTCTTTAAGTGTTTCAAAGGCAGTTTGGCATGCAGGTGACCAGAGGAACCGTGCTCCTTTTTTCTTTAAGGCATTAAGTGGCTCAGCAATCTGCGAGAAGTTGGGAACAAACCGATGGTACCACCCTGCCATGCCCAGGAACCTCTGTAAGGCCTTCAGGTTGATGGGGACTGGGAAGTTGCGCACTGCCTCCGTCTTGTCTGGATCAACATGAACTCCCGTGGCAGACACAATATGTCCCAAAAATCTCAGGGATGTCCTGCACAGTTTACTCTTTTTCATGTTCACCGAGAGTCCAGCACTTTGGAGTTTATCCAGGACAGCTTGGACATCATAAAAATGTTGCTCCCAAGACTGTGAGAAAATAATAATGTCGTCCAGATAAACGAAACAGATGACACCTTTTAATTCTCCTAGTGCCCTCTCCATTAGTCTCTGGAACGTCGCGGGGGCATTCTTCAGTCCAAACGGCATGACTTTAAATTGGAACAGACCCTGAGGGCAGATGAAGGCTGTAATTTCTCGCACCTCAGGGTCCATTTCCACCTGCCAGTACCCACTATTTAAGTCCAGTGACGAGAAAACAGCAGCACCTGAGAGACTATCCAGTATCTCCTGGATGGTAGGAATGGGGTAGGCATCTGTGACTGTGTTTTCATTTACTCTCCTGAAATCCACACAGAATCTTGGTTTGCCAACCTTCCTGGGAATCAGGACTACTGGAGAAGCCCAAGCAGAGCAAGAGGGTTCAATTACTTCATCCTTCAGCATGTCATCAATGAGTTCCTTCATCACTTTTAGCTTAGGAGGGGAGACTCGATAGGGTTTCTGCTGGATAGGAAGTGGATTGGTGAGAAAGATCTGATGTTTCAATATGTCAGTGCGTCCCATCTTTGTTGTACAAACATCCGCGTTTTTAAGTAAAAGGGTCTTTAACTGGGGTTTCCTGTGTTCCTCCAGATGAGACTCTTGGATTGCCTTCTGGAACAAGTCTGAGTCCTCCAAAGTGGTCAGTGTAGGGAACAGTGCAGTGGCCGATGGAGCTACCACTGAAAAGAAAGCAACATAGTTGCTAGTCTCCCCCTCCCCCATCAGAGAGGACTCTGCACAGAAGGCAAATCTTGTTTTTTCATTTTCCCGGAACCAGTATACTCCTCCTGACACATCAATCTGCATTCCCGTGAAGAAAACGAAGTCTAATCCTAGCAGAGCAGGAAATGCAAGTGTCTTGGAATCCAGCACCACCACAGCCAGCAGCCAGGTTTTATCCTGTAGGCTCAGTTCCATCTCACTCCACCCAAGGGGTATCCTGGGTTCCCCCTCAGCCAGATAGAGTGGATCTCCAATCCATGGGGTAAGTTTGTCCTCTGGAGCTTTGACACTGTCCCACACATGTTCATTGAGCAGTGTATATGTTGATCCTGTATCCACAACAGCTTTGCCTCTCCAGTTCCTTACAGTTAATGGCACTTTCAACTGTCGTGGTAGGGCGGTGCCACAGCTCCCTCCAGGGTAGCTGAACCTCCTTAGACCTGGCACAAAGGAATGGGAGGTAATACATGATGCTGATCTCGCTGTATCGGTTAAGACATTAACTGTATGGCGGTTATTTTCATCTGCAGAGTGGGAGGGCTGTGAATGGTGTTGCTGATTGTGGGATGAACTAGATGGCTGTGGATGTTGTTGCCGAGGGTGGGATGGATAAGATGCCTGTGCCCGGGGTTGCTGAGGGTGGGATGGATAAGATGGCTGTGGCCGGGGTTGCTGAGGGTAGGATTTCCGAGACTGATTGAAATTTGGACATGAATATGGAGCATGGCTACCCTTACATCTCCAACAGTAAACCACAGGAGGGGTATTGCTCTTCTGTGGTGTGGAATCGGGAGTCGACACATCTATTTTCTCTTTTTCCTTGTGTTTCACACCTTGTTTCTTCCATAGCTCATATTGACTTTGACTTGCTTTGTCTTTTTCCAGCTGCTGTCCCAGTCTCACCAGTTCATCCACAGTATTAACTCTACCCCTGAGCTGGCTTGCCATATGTGGATTGACATTCCTGAAGATCAGTTTGAGCACTGCAGCCTCCTGAATATCAGGTTTCCACCTTTGACATAAGGAGCGGTACATATAGGCAAAATCACGGATGCTTTCTCCTTCACCTTGTATTCTTGTCCTCATTCTTTCTGCCAGTTCATCTTCATAGTCTTCAGACAGAAAGGCAGCACGGAACTTTTTCTGAAAGTCTGACCAGGAATGTGTGTTTAAACGGGCCACATCCCACCAGTCTCTCGCCGTTCCATGTAGGACATTCCTTACTGTTGCCATCAACTCGTCTTCAGTCAGAGGATTTAAAGCCAGAAAATCTTTACATTTCTCCAGATAGATCAGGGGATCCGGTTCATCCTCAATCTTTCCAAACGATGGAAACTGCAGCTTAACAGGACATTTTACCCTCAACCGTCCCCTGCCTTCAGGAAGAACGGGAGAATCCTGAGGTGACTCTAACATACCTGCCTTTATGTCGGATCTTATTGTTGACTGCAGGCGCTGCCTCCGGGCCTCGTCCAGCTGATCATTGTTTGGGGCCTCTTGTGTATGGACAGTTTTAAGTGCAGATATGTTGAGCGTTTGCTTCATCGTCACCATTTCCTGTGACATTGAATCCATACTTTGAGACAATTTCCATACCTCATTATGCAGGTGTTCAACTGACTGCACCACTGGGGTCATAAATTCTTTGGTATCCTTTAATATCTCTGTATGATGATGTGTTAATCGCCAGTTGAGGTTTGCTGCAAATTGATTCCTCAGAAAAAGAGACTGCTTGTCCAGGGTTTGATTTAACTGTTGAAAGTGCTGCTCAAAAGCTGTAGTGACATCCTTTAATAAAGTTGTTATTGTAGCTTGGAGCTCCACCTTGTGGTTCTCTTGTGCCTCCATGAATATATGAAATTTCTCCTCCAAAGTTGCTTTTAGTGTATCCTCAGTGTCAGCTGCTTCCTCATTGATGTCAGTCCTCCATCCTGACTGACCAACAGCTCCATCCTGGGATGAGATATCAAGTGGAATGAGTGGCTGAGCTAGCTCTGATTGCCCACACAAATCCATATCCAATAAAGAATAGGTGGTGCTTTTGGTGCCACCTTGCTGAATTGGGCCATGCCCTTCTTTCACTCCTCTCCCAATATTTGGGTCCTGTGAAAGGACATCCAATCCAGGAATATCCTCCAAATTCTCCAACTGATGTCCTTCAGCCTCATCCTGTGCTGAAGCCATTTTCATGAGGTGGGGAAATCCAGAGCAGAAGAGGGTGGTAAATATATAGTTAGCTTGTTGCAAGTGCTGAGCGCAAGTCCAGGGTTTAGTGGATCCAGAAATCTGGGGTGCCACTTTTTTGTAGCGGTTTGACGCGTTAAAAGGAAATGGGGTGCCAGTCAGAGTCACGTCTGACAAATAATAATTATAACATAGAAAGAAAAGAGCTCCGTCAAACCATACAAAACAATAGAGCAAATGAAATGTCATCAATAACCAGCACTGCAAAAAACAAACAGACCACAATTCAATTCGGTTTTAAATTTGTATTATTCATTGTTGTGTCCCACAGTCTCCGAGTTCAATCCACGGACTTAGTCCGGTTTTCTCACAGTCCAAAAACAGTTCAATCCAGTTCACAACCAAAAAAGAAAGGCAACTCAAAACTCCGCTCCGGGTTTTACTGCGGATCCCCACAACACAAATCAAACCAGGAAATCAAAACCCAAAATAGCACCGTCTGTATTCACAGTTCAAACACAGGTATTATTTACAACATGTACACCGGGTACTCACGGTGGATCAGTCAGTCAGTAGTCAGTCAGTCAGTAGTCAGTCGTCAGTCGTCAGTCGACAGTCGGGGATTCAGCGTCGGCTTAGCTCCACCGGGACCGGCAACTCCAGGAAAAACTCCGACTGGAAATATCCACTGGGTAATTCCTCCTCCTGACACAAACTCCAGAGACTCTTTGGCAACCACACCGCGGATTTTCCAGCACGATCAGATGCCGTGGTAACGCTCCATTGACCACAATACCAGCGGCTCAGAGACACACTAGTAGACTTTCACACTACGCGGGTCCTTTGCGTGGGGAATTTTCATTGGATGAAGCCAAGCTTGTGGGCGTTAACGGTAAGAAAATATGAATGAACTCTAGGACAGGTGGGCGGTGATGTCATTACGTCTGCCAGTCGCTACAACCTGCCTGATCGACGTCAATTAGACGTGAAATAGACGTCACGTAGAGACGTTGAAAAGCTGTCTATATGACGTAATAATGACATAGATTGAAGTAGCCTGCTCTGTGAGCCGTCGATATGTCGTCTAAACGACGTCGAAACAACGGAAAATGATGCCGTTTATTAGACGTCGAAATTACGACGGTCATGAGAACGACGTCAGAAAAACTTTCATTTCAGCAACTCTGGTAGACGTCGAATCGACCTGCCTGACCGACGTTGATTAGACGTGAAAAAGACGTCGAAATGTTTGCTGGGGATATAGAGACTCATATAAATACTGATCAGATTTTTACAAGCTGATGTGAAGGAACTGGAGAGACTTCATAGTCATTTAGCCTCAGAACGTTTTACAGGGAAAAGAGTGATTAGTCAGCTGACTTATAAGGGCTTGTGGTTACTCTGCAATCTGCACTAGGGATGGGCGATACTGCGAATTTGGGTATCGATCCGATACCAAGTAATTACAGTGCCAGTATTGCCGATACCGATACTGATACTTTTTTTTTTTTAAATTACTGATCATTGTATGATTTTGTACTTTTGCCTTTATTGACTTGATCATGATTATGATGATAATAAAACACAGGACAAAGATTTTAGCCAATAAGATAATAATATTTAACATAATTAAACTATCTGCATGAAGCCTAAATAGGAATACTAATGTTCCTTCAACAGCTACAAAAGGGTAATTATACTCTGCCATATTCATACTTCAGGTATGAGGTAGGCTATATATCTAAATATAAGCATATATTTTTGAGTTCCAGTAAAACGATTAAGATTTATTTCAACTGTCTGAATATATGATAATAGTTTAAGCACTCTGCTAATATTACATCATTGACTACCAAGTTACACTAACAACATTGATTAATGCTGGAAATAACTTTCACTTCTAGAAATTGCTACCGGGATATTGTTGAGGTTTTTGTTGAAAGGCCTCTGACAGTGACGTCTGTCTCTGTGCCAGGGATCTGGTTCGGGTTTGGGGAGCTCCCTCCTACTCCTCCCTCCGTTTGCTTTGCAGCTCAGCATTAACTTTTGGGTGTGCTGCTTTTAAATGCGTATTCCTCTTCCTCTCCGCCATCATTTAGGGTCGCCATTCCGTCTCTGCTCTGGCAGGCAGTGCAGGAGAGGAGGGGGAGGAGAGGGGAGGGGCACAGTGAACCTGAGTGAGCGGAGTGAGAGAGGTGGAGAGGAGAAAAAAATGAAAACGGGGCACCCCTAATTACCAGTGGTTTTACTAGTAATTGAGTAATATTTCAGTACTCGCACTTGAGTACAGATTTTCAGGACTCTCTCCACCACTAGTATCCACAGCAGAACCAGAGATATCATATTTTTATTCCATGCACCAACATTACCCACAATACAAGGCAGTTTACCAGATGCAGCTTCCTCTGGAGCCACAAAAGGCTTCATTCTTCTTCACATGTGCCAAAAATAGCTCTGCCAAAGACCTGTAAAATTGGTGGACTTAACCTTCAGTGCTGATTATGTACATTTGCAGGCATCAGACAATCATTAAAAAAACTTAATTCTTAAAAAAAAACATTATTATAATTACTTACTAGAATCGTGGTGACACTGACCATTTAATTGTAACTTTCCCAGTGTGAGTCTGATAGGTGATATCTGTTACATGACATTCTTCTCTTCTCTCTTCTGCTTCCTGTCAAATAAAGGCAAAAAATATCCCTGAGAAGTAGTTTCAAAAATTTAAACTTTCATGTCAGTGAGAACAGAGAACCCTTCTGAAAATAAATTGATGTCCTTTGAATTACTTGCTTCCTCTCTAAACAGATGCTTATTTATAAATTAAATTACAAAACTAGCTATAGTCTCTGCATTTGCAGACCAAGGTCTGTGAGCATACAGGTGAAGATATTTTGCCTCCAAAACAAATTTGAGCACAAAAGGCTGCCTGTATTTGTATTTGTATTTGTGTTGAACAAGTCAAAGGTAACATGCACATCGCCTACTCTCCCTTCACTCGTATTTTAAAGACTCAAATCTGCCCAAAATTGAATTCCAAACAGAAACACTAATCCTCCCACACTTTTTTGTCACAAATCTTTTTTTTAATAAATCTATTAATTAAGTGATGAAAAGTGTTGCAGAAATGACTCTTTTAGTAGTTTAAGTCAAACTAGAAACACTTTACAAAAAAATGTGTGTTTTAAATGTTCGTTTTCTGATTTGCGTTTGTGTTTTCTGATTTGCGTTGGTGTTTTCTGATTTGCGTTTTCTGATTTGCCGTTGTGTTTTGCACTTCAGGGCCACCGTAGAAAACAAAGCAGCAAGTGTTCAGAGACAGGGGCTTGATGTCATAAGGAAAGCATTTAATCAGCAGGATTTTAGACCCAACTACACAGTCCAGCTGTAATTCATACATTTTATGCACACAAATGTCTCAAATAGTAACATATGGGTCTACCGCAAAACAAATCAAAAGAACAAATGAAAAGATATTTCTGTTGATTTCATGCCTGACATGTTGTTGGCCTACAGGCTAATTTAGTGTCAACTACAGCACTTTGTTGTTCATCAGTTTGGAATTTGAGACTGATCTGAATACAGGTTGAGCTGTTTTGAGTCATCATGCTGCTTCCTAGTTTTAATGTATAACTTGCTGACAGAACAGCAAATTGTAATCACTAGCTAGACTACACATGCACCTATCGCAGTACATCATGCATTCTCCAGATTAACTGAACCCCGGGGAGCCAAAACCACCACCTCAACTGCTCCGAGGTGCACAAGCTGATGTTTTAAGGGTGTTTCTTTAAAAAGCATACATTTAAAATCAAACAACAATTGTATTGAAAGTTTTGGATTAATTAAACCCGCTTATTTGACCAATGACCTGCCTTGTGCCCACCTGACTGGCCCCTCCCACACAGCCTAGTGAAACATTAGGAGTGATAACCAGGAGATTTATCATTTAAGTCATTCTTGCTGATACATCATGGTGAGATGACTACAACATAACATTTTAAAAAAGGAACATCCATGCAGGTTCAAGTTCAGTTTTCACCCCAGAATTAAAAACTAAGTGCAGAATCTTTCCTTTAACAATACTTCTCACACGATATTACATCAGAACAACCATAGCAGTAGTTTGTCTTATACGTTTAGAGTGCATAGACAATCCAAAAACAACTCACTTACAATCTTCATTATTAGCAACAGATTACCACACATGAAATCAGTCAAAACACATAAATCAGTTCCCAAATAGTCACTGAGGCACTGTAAAGAAAGACAATCAATGTGTGAGCCTCCACAGTGTGCAACAGGCCTTGAGGGGACGTGTCTTTCATGAGTGACATTCAGGGTTTAGAAGAGGTGTGGGAAGAAAACAATCATCACTGAATGTGCAGAAATTATTTGTAATGACAATGTTATAACAATATGATCTGCATCGTTGTCTTTTCAGATTCAGTAGTGCCTTTGTGTCATTAGAGGAAATGTAACAACAAATTAAAATCGGACAACTTTAAGTATTTATCTTAACATCAGACAGGAGATGATGCCTGCCTCACGTTAAATAATTATGTTGAATAAAATCATTTAGTGTCTTTGCTGCCTTTCTTCACATTTTTTTTTAGCAGTGGGGTACAATAAGAAAAACAGTTTGAGAAAAGTGTGACCTGTACAGAACTGCTACATATAGAGAGTATTTTTCAGTGAACATAAAGACTCTAAATCATTAGAAGCAACCCCTAAAATACTCAGTTTGTTCATATCTATTTGTTAAATCTACAGTACTCCTATCAGCTTTCTTAAACCTTTGTCTATTCTAATATGTGTTGCTCGGATTTGCTGACAACATATAGCAAACAAAAGATCCATCCTCAAGGTCCAATTAGTCGCAGTCCTAAAGCTGTTGATCATATAACATGATTTTGGTCAGTAAATGGAGTTTCCTTCACTGCAGATGTTCAAACTGCCATTGTTTCTGAGCACTTTGATTCCTCAAAGTCACCCATGTTGGCTTAAAGGAATAATTCAACATTTTAGGATCCAGAGTTGGATAAAAGAAGTCTCAAGTTACTTGTAGCATAATCAGTTACTTGTCAAAAGGTGACAGTCATTGTGACTTTGTAAAACTCTATCTAACCAATCACAGGAGCAAAGAGTCTGATTTTTTGTACAAATGATGAGCGGATTGCACTGATGCTGGTAAACAAACAAACCAATAATCCAACCTCACAGAGCTCGCAGTGCCTTCACAGCTCAGCACTATGTATAACACTTTTTTCTTTTCAATTTTGATCATGTGACTACATTTGAGAGATTTATATGGGCAGATGGCTTTAAACCACTTCCTGTTCCATTGTAATGTGCTATAAGAGTAAGCTAATGTGGAAATAAAACCAAGTGGCCCATAGATCTGCAGTAAAAAAAAGAAAAAACAGGCCATGCTGAAAACATAACACAGTAACAGCAGAATAAATATGAACAAACTTAAAATGAAGGGGCTGCCAGTCAGTCCTCATTTAAGGTTCCTTTTCTTCTTCCTCTGCTTCTATTTCTATGTTCTCCAGCAGAATGTGCTTCTCCTCCTCTGGCATCAGAGTGACAGGGTTTAGGTGAAAAATGTGCCTGTCAAAAAAGAGAAAGCATTTTGGAAATATCAGGTTAAGGAGGACAGCTGGTCAGATGGTCTCATGGATTCATACACTTTCTTCAGCAGTTTTTGTTCACTCACAAACCTGATGAAACAAACTCACTTGTGTTCACAAGTTGGGAAGAAGATGTCCAAGATCTTGACGATGACTGCTGATCCCACAACGCCGATCACAACCACCCACATAACTAGGAAGAAAAGTGGCAGCGACTCGGAGCTGAAGCGCCTCAGACGCTCTCTAACTTCCTCCACCCACTGACACATGGCCTGAGGACAGATGGACATGGAGACATGAGTATTTCCTGCTGGTTTAAGGCTCTACTAGTGCAACATATTACAGAGAGGAAGATGTGCACACACAAACACCAGAAAATAATCCAAAATGACTGAGAGCCTATAAGGAGATCATGTGCCGTAAACTGCATGAATTCCAAAAGTGATGTGGAAAATGTCACTGGCATTCACGGTGTCATGTTAGACCGCTAGAGCTGACAGATGTCTGTCAAAGTGTGGCATGCAGCAAAATATTTTTGAAATGTAAGGATGGAAACATCCACAACGAACTTACTGCTTTTTTGCAAAAACTAATACTGGAAGCACATCCTCAATTGTAAATTGCCCCCAGGAAGTACACTATATACTGAAGGCAATTTGACATAGTGGCCAAACTGTGTAATTACAACGTCACATGATGAAACAAAAATTACTTTCTCCGCCAAGTTAACAGTGTGAAAAAAGTAGGTAGAGCATTAAAGCCTGGGTTAATCTATTAAGTGCCACTACATTTGGAAACTCTGTAGGAGCCTCATGATTAAATAATTTTATCCCTAGTGAAGTCAGCGGGGGGTTCAAACAGTAGTTACCTCCCTCTGATGGCAGAAGTCTCTAATGCGCACACTCTATGGACTGTCAGAAGAAGCTACGCAGAAATTCCAGGTAATTTTCTCTCTGTAGCATCTCAATTTCTTCTTAAAGGCTTGATCTACTTTTTGAAAGTCAGATACAGTTTCACAATCTTAGTGACAAGGGAGGAGTTTTAGGGGCACTTCTCTGAACTATGACAAACTTGGACATGGGTCTTTCATGTAGGCATATAAAAAAATTCAAACCTATTTTGGTCCCACAACTGCAGAGGTTTACGATGGAGCAAATGAATATTAGTACTAGCCAATGCTGTTTATATACGAGGTTGAACAATTTCAAGTCCTACGAATAAAGTTTCATTACTTTTCATTCCCCGTTTGTTACAAGAGACCTCAAACAGTCAGATTTCTTGGGAATCCAAAAATTGTCATCCACTTCCTCTCACACAGCAAACCACACCTACTGCTGACATGCTGCTGAAATGGTTAGACACCTGTGAGGCAGAACATAATGTATGTCGTCAACTAGACCTAGCATCCTGCTTGGCTCACAGAATAGGATGATATCAATTCTTTAGGCGGAGTTTCCATCTGAATCTGATCCGGCTGGCTCGGCTCTCTGTCTTCAAATTCATCATCGTATCTGACATCATACAGCAGGTCAGGGTCCATACGCAGGGGAGTCTCTGGGAGTTTTCCTGGAGCTGCAATCTCCTCTTGGGTGGTCTCTGTGTGCTTCAGGGGGTACTGGCTGGTGGTCTGGGAGATCAGCTGTTCTTCATCTGATTTAAATAGTGGGGAAGAAATACAAATGCGTGTTAAACTGCAAGACCATATAGACATATAGAGTATTTGCATAATAATGAAAAAGAAAAAGAAAGCATGTTTTCATACCTTTTTTAGGATTTGGTGGATCTGTGACAACAACATCTTTCTCCCTGGGAACCCTGAAGATCTCACTGTGTCCGATTGGGTAGATGTTGGTGAACTGAGCCAGTTTCTGGAAATCTGGGCTCATCAGTATTTTCACCTCACACATGTCAGGCTGTCGGACCTAAATGATACAAACCCAAATGGTGTAAAACTATATTGAAAAACTGGTCTTACCGTATTTGATCAGTCCAGTGGTAAAAATGTCTACAAAATAATATGTAACAAAAAAGAAAGTTAAGAATAATTCAGACTACCATCTTCATGCATTAAGCACACAGTATGCAATTTCTGCCACTAGGGATTTATCATTCAAGACAACAAAAAAACAAAGGTTTGATGACATCATGAAGTATGGGATCATGGGAGTTGTTGTCTTCATTGTTAAACAACCACAATTGCATATGAAAATCCACCCATGTGACTCAGGCGAAATAATCATCACTTCCTAACGTATCATCTGATGTTTCACCAGAAGTTAGAGCAACAGACGACCAAATGAAATACACTGTTACCTTGAGTATTAATAATAATAATAACAACAATAATAACAATAACACATTTATTATAATAATAATAATAATAATAATAATAATAATAATAATAATAATGTTATTATTATTATAATAAACATTTGCTGTCACATATTGATTTTCTATCTTTGGAGCTGCATGTCCCGTTCTCACTCACTCAAAACAGCACACCCGTCAGTGAACATCATGATGTTACATACTCTGAACAGTGAATGGTGGTGTGGATTTTAGTCTTAGTAAAACCAACGAAGAAGAGGAGGAGGACTGTTTAACGCAGTTGGGTTGACCGTAACTTCCTCTGCAAAGAAGACGGCTCTGCTTTTCGCGGATGATGTGGTCTTGTTGGTTCCTTCGAGCCGGGACCTCCAGCATGTCCTGGGGCGGTTGCAGCCGAGTGTGAAGCGGCTGGGATGAGAATCAGCACCTCCATGTCCGAGGCCATGGTTCTTGACCAGAAAAAGATGGCCTGCTCCCTCCGGGTTGGGGGAGAGCTCCTGCCTCAAGTGGAGGAGTTCAAGTATCTTGGGGTCTTGTTCACAAGTGAGGGAAGGATGGAACGTGAGATTGACAGGCGGATTGGTGCAGCAGCCGCAACTTTGGGTCATGACCGAAAGAATAAGATCCCGGATCCAAGCGGCTGAAATGAGTTTCCTCTGCAGGGTGGCGGGGAACTCCCTTAGAGATAGGGTGAGGAGCTCTGTCACCCAGTAGGAGCTTGGAATAGAGCCGCTGCTCCTCCACATCGAGAGGAGCCAGCTGAGGTGGCTCGGGCATCTGTTTCGGATGCCCCCGGGACGCCATCCTCGGGAGGAGTTCCTGGCATGTCCCGCCGGTAGGAGACCCAGAGGAAGACCCAGGACACTATGTCGCTTGGCTGGCCTGGGAACGCCTTGAGATCCTCCCGGAAGAGCTGGAGGCAGTGTCCGGGGAGAGGGAAGTCTGGGTGTCCCTGCTCAGACAGCTGACCCCACGACCCAGCCCCGGATAAAGCGGAAGAAGATGGATGGATGGATTTTCTTACCGTAGAACCTCTCTATCCCTACGCAGTTGTACTAATTCGTAGGGATACGGAGGTTCAACGGTCTGTGTCTGAAATTGTTAAGTTTCGTTTTTGATCGAAAGTAAACAGAGTTGCGTGCATAAACCTCTGGTCCAGCAACTGGGTCTCGCACTGTATTTCGCTGCTCGCAGATCACCTGTTGCGCTAATGCGTAGGGATACGGAGGTTCTACGGTTGAGAAAATGTAGTGCCAAAAGAAAGGGCGGTCTGACGGTGATCTAAAGCGGTGTGAATTTTCTCTATCCAACGTACACTTGAACTAATATAGATTTTTTTGAGGTGAGCCTCATTTTAGGTGGTTCAAATTCGCTTTGCATCTGGACTCTGTTCACTGCAGTACAAAGCTGAGCGTCTGGGCTGGAGCAGCTCTCTACTTCTCTAAACTGAGACTGCGCTGATCGCTGATTACGGTAGAGAACAGACCGACCATAGATACGTACTTATGATCCCACTTTAAAAAACACAAACTATCCTTTTAAGCTGGGCCAAAGTTAGCCAACGGACCCAGCTTTGGACATAAATAAGCTTTAAAACACTGTCTCATCCTGTGATGGGCAGTAACACATTAGCAGTAATGCGTTACTGTAATCTGATTACTTTTTTCAAGTAACAAGTAAAGTAAGGGATTACAATTGCAAAAACAGTAATTACATTACTGTTACTCCTCCACAAGCAGGCTGCGATACTGGGTTACTTAACCATGATTTTGTTTTGCGAGACTGTCTTGTGAGCGACAATGATGTATGAGCGGCGGACGTCAGTGGTAAACACTGACACGTGTAGTGATCAACAAGAGACAACATGGAGTGTGGGAGAAAGCAGGATTATACAGTGTTTAATGCTGGAAGTACCGAGTACTCTGAGTTTGACTCGGTAAAAGGGGACAAAAACATCAGCGTCTGTTGTACACTCTTCTTGGGAAGAAAACTTTTATCTACAGCGAAAAATTCCACCACAGATCTGAGCAAGCACCTAGCAAGCCGGCACAGGAATGTGAAACTCACTGAAAAAACCCCTGATCCAACCATTGACATGACCGCTGCGGCTTACACATCCAATTCCACGGGGCGAACCTCCGAGGGCCCGTCTCCTGCTAAACAGGTGAAATTAGACTTAGATAGATAGAATTACTTTAATAGTCACCTTTAAGAGCAACAGGATTTAGTGCCGCTGAACTAAAGAAGCTCGTCGCTGGCTATATTGTCGAGGACATGTTGCCCATTTCCACTGTAGATTCTGAATCGTTCCGACGCATCGTATAAAAAATACCAACCAAAAGCGGTCATTTGATTCAATTTTAGATGATGGAATATGCAGAAAGAATAGAATTAGGCTGAAAGGTCTATTGCTTTATAGCGTATTCAGGTTGTGCATCATGTTTTTGAAAAGTAACTTAGTAAAGTAACTAGTAAAGTAACTTATTACTTTTTGAAAATAAGTAATCAGTAAAGTAAGGGGATTACTGTCTTGGAGAAGTAATCAGTAACTAATTACCATTTCCAAGTAACTTGACCAACACTGGTCTCATCTGTGGACACTTTTGCCTGAGTCACGTTGGTACCTTTTCCTCAGCAGTAGCGTTGTTTAACAATGAAAACAATTCCCATGATACCATATCAAAGTCATGTGTTTTGTTTTGATTGAGAGAGCCCTAGAAGCAGAAATGACATACCTTGTATTTAATATTATTGAAAGGGGTTGTGGGTTTTGAGATAGTCCCTAAAAGAACAAAACACACATTTGGGGGCAAATTCTCTCTTATCATCATGGATAAGTTTTACTAAAGGGAAACAGACTGCAGCTTCAAAACATATGCACAAAATGTTATATCTGGGAAAGACTTGGAAATTCACTTCCTCAATGTCTGTTTCTGTGACAAAATCAAGATTTGACAGTTAAGACCTGGAAGTGACTCATAAGATTCCAGAGATATTTACCTCTTTGCCCTCCATCTCTATGACCTCACTAAACACCTGCAGAGCCACCACCTCCTCTGAGTCGCTGTATAATCGGTTCTGGCTCACCATCACTCGGGTGACAGTGGTCACCAAGTCCCCGGATTCAAAGTCACTGCTTCCATTGATGCTGTCTACTGTAAAAATACAATCAGTTTATTAATTAGTCTATGATATTTGCATGATATCATGTTATGTTGTAACTTCAGGGATTTTAATTAAATCCTTGCATCATTAGCAAACTAATCCATCAATTTGTGCATTACCTTAATCAATAATAATTCTGACATCAAGTCATTTATCAAATAAAATACAACACATTTGCTACTCTTGTTGATTTTTAATCATTTCCAGCCTTCTAGCCCGAGCAGGAGCTGTTGAAGTGCTACATACATAATCAAAAAGTCATTTTTGATGTAGATTTGGCATGCTAAAAACATTAAGAAGAAAGAAAGAAAAAACAACAAAAGATGGTCAACAGAAAAACCATATATTGTAGAGTTAGAGGTCTTCACTGGTTCCACAGAAACTACTATTGTCATTATTGATTCATCTATTGAGTGTTTGTGATTAAGGAATTTCACATACCACTCACAATATTATGGCATGATGTAAAGAGGGGAGAATTCATTCTTAAATTTAGTAAACATAATAATTGATCTTAACCGGAGAACTGTATATTTTCCTCAGATTTAGAATGATACTTTCTTCGTATTTCTGTGATTATGAACTAACGTTACTTGGATTAATCAGAACCGGTGAAGATCCAGGTGATGTGAGAAAAACTCACAGAGGAGAGCTTGACAGTTGAACCTGGTGACCCCTGACAGCTCCACTGGTATGTCATTGACCCGCACCTGTTCTTCACCCACCGATATGTTAAAATTGATCTGTAAGACGAAAAAACAACGATATGACTTAGCGTTAGCTAACTGGTCGTTTAAAAAACACACACCTTTGTTACATAGATAGAATTATATTGCGTAACGTTACCTGCAAGTTGTTGGCATCCTGTAACTGTGTATCAGCCAATGTCCCTGCCGTCACGTTAATCAGGATGTTTTCCTGTGGAGATAAAAATGTAGAAAAATACAAGGAACAGACCCAAACAGACGTGACCACAATGTCTGCTAGTAGCTGGACGACGAGTAAGCTAATGCCATGCTAACATCAACATCATCAGGTTCGCAAATGTTACTGACATTTGTCGCTTTCCGTCTTACCGTATTTAGTTGCCTAGGTGGCGATTCTGTACAGGTTGCTGAGGCAGCGAGAACAAACACAAGACAAACTGCTAGCCCTGTAGTTTTCATCTTGGCTTGACTCCTCTCAGCAGCAGGACAGCTACAACAAAAACATTGAGCAAGGCGGATGCAGTACGCACGCGCGCGCCTTTCTCGCGAGAATAGGAACGTCAGCATGGCGGTGCTCCTTGAAACGACGCTGGGCGATATTGTTATCGATTTGTTTACAGAAGAACGGCCTAAAAGTAAGAAACACAAGCAATTTCCACATAACAGCGGCTAATTTCGTTAACTGGTCGCTAGTTGAGTTAGCTATTGACAAGCTAAGCTACAGAATAAGTGATTGCTAGCTAAGGCTGTTAGCTTGCTTGCCTCCTATTCATTTGTTTATGTTAATATCATCAAATAGCTAGTTAGTTAACTTACTAATAACAACGAAACTGGAATAGTGATAAACCAACACACACTCCTGTTTATCTTGAAGTTCTTAATGCTAAAAGAGGCTGTGTTATTAAGGATTTAATGTAAGGACTGTGTATTTAACCCGTGTGCTCTTCTTTTGCAGCTTGCTTAAACTTTCTGAAATTATGCAAGATAAAGTATTACAACTACTGCCTCATCCACAATGTTCAGGTAAAACTAAAGGGTCCCGTGCAAACTTCTGTGCAGCTCTGAATCGGTGTCAGACATTATCAGCCGCAACACGGCGGAGGCTCCTGGTGACTCGCCTGTGGAGGGCGACATAGTTACAGAGCTGCGTTTGACTATTTCCTATGAAGGTGAACAAAAAAGTTAAAGATAAATTAGACTGCTGGTATCAAGTTAATGGGGTAGTGATTTTGTTCCATGTATCAATAATAAAAAGACACTATTGCTTTGGGTCACACGATCAAGATCAGACTGATAATAGCAACTTGTATTTATCGGCATCATTTACATCATTCTATCTGATAAATTGGCAATTTTATGAAGCCAAATTGCTTTCACTGATTTAACTAGCAAAGCATTTAAAAACTCCTATACAGAAGGTGGCTGTTGGCCCCTTAAAAGTTGGTTTTCTATCCACCAATGAGCACATGAGACAACAAGAAAGGAGAAGAAGAAAATGGAATATGAAATCATCCATTTGCACTATTTGCTACATATTGGCCCTTTTTATTCTCAGGTTTGCATAAACCACATGTTAGAAACTTCTCTTGAAAATTTAATAATTATTAGATTATCGGTTATCAGTTAAAAAAAAAAGTATGAACCAGATCAACCACATTGATCATCTGCAGTATTACTTCAACTGTTGAACCTAACAATGATTCATGTGTACAAAGACACTTACTCTTTGCATGTATGGAAGTTGTGAAGGCCGTAGAATACATGTCTTAATCTGTTCGACAGAGTTGTATACATAAACATGTTTCTTGTTTCTCATCTTTCCATATGATCATAAAATAAGAAATTCACATTATTGTCACTAAAATGATGTGGAGTATGTGTGCAGTTAATTATGGTGAAGATACTCATCTTAGAAGTTGGACACTTGTTGTAACAATGTGTTTGTCTCCTCTTCAGAGAGACTTCATCATGCAGACTGGAGATCCCACTGGGACTGGACGTGGTGGAGAATCTGTCTATAGGTCAGTCATCTTCATCACTACTGTTGACTTCTGTTTTAAGCCCATAAATTGAAGGTTTTTTTTCTTCCATTTGTGATCAGCAAACTGTATGGGGACCAGGCCCGCTTTTTTGATGCAGAGAAAGCACCACGCATCAAACACAGGAAGAAGGGGACGGTGTCCATGGTGAACAATGGAAATGATCAGCATGCTTCTCAGGTGAAGAAAATAAACATCTGCACTGTTGTTTGCCCTGTAAATTGCAAAAAGCTTTCACAGCATAAACAACATGAAAATCGCCAGATTTTATAGAAATACTTCTTTGGGGCTTTCCCTTGATCAGCCAAGTTAAAAATAACTAAGTAAATTAATTAAGTGTATAATTTAATGAATAAATTAGCTGATAACTTAATCCAGAAATCAAGGATATGTTGAATATACACTGTAATATTTTACACTAACCAAATTACTTTAATTTCATAGTAAACTATGGACTACATCTCAAAATACCAGTTTTGCTGTTTTTGGTATGCTAGCTGTAGCGAGTGTACAGTGCTTTTTTTTTTTTTAGCATAAACCATATTTTATTAGATGTTCTCTGCAGAATGTGTTTCATGATTTGCTTCATCTGTTTTTATTCATGACCTCAGTTCCTGATTACCATGGGTGAGAGCCTGGACTACTTGGATGGAGTCCATACTGTGTTTGGGGAAGTGACAGAAGGCATGGACATCTTGGCCAAAATTAACGAGACCTTTGTGGACAAAGACTTTGTCCCATTTCAGGATATCAGGTGAAACAAGACAAACTTCCAGTGTAGCATATGAAGTAGTAGCATGTGCCCCAATAGAGCATTTATTATTTCTCAGAAACATCACTTCATATAATGAGTTGTCATCTTGCTGCAGAATAAATCACACAGTTATACTGGATGACCCTTTTGATGACCCCCCTGACTTGCCAGTGCCTGATCGATCACCGGAGCCCACCAAAGAGCAGCTGGATGTGAGTGCAGTGCCAGGCTTCATTAATTAAGGAGAGCTCTGGGAATTCTTACATTTTCCCTCCCAGATTCTCCTAGAAAGTGATTCCTGCCCAGCAGACCATATCTGGACAAATAAACATGAACATATATGTATACAGTATCTTTAAAAACAAAAAAAATATTGCCAAAATAACAACAGCTGTTTCTGCCATGGCTGTAAAGAGTGGGCGAATCGGAGCTGATGAGGTGATTGATGATACGGATGGGAAAGGAGCTGAGGAGTTAGAGGAGAGGCTGAACCAAAAAGAAGCCAAGACTCGAGCCATCCTGCTAGAGATGGTGAGAAAAAGAAACCTGCTCTCAGTCTTCAACTGAAGATACTAAAGATACAGTCTGAAACATTTCTTCTCTTTTCTGTCATAAATTCTTCCAGGTGGGTGACCTCCCTGATGCAGATGTAAGGCCCCCTGAGAATGTGCTATTTGTGTGCAAACTGAACCCAGTGACCACAGATGAAGACCTGGAAATCATCTTCTCTCGCTTTGGGTCCATAAAAAGGTGTTGTTAACCTCCAAGTTCAGCAATTCCAGTTTGTTTTTTCTAGATGTTTAGGAAGAATTTGTGCACATGAAATTTTACCATGTGTTAATGTTTTGCTCTAGTGCTGTATTATTAAAAATGTCTCATGTTCCTCTGTTGTGTATAGCTGTGAGATCATCAGAGACTGGAAAACTGGAGATTCCCTCTGTTACGCTTTTATTGAGTTTGAAAAGGTGAGCATCTGATATGTTTCATATCTAAGCAAACTGTAAAATTGCATTGGTACTACACTTGTCTATGCAAAGTAAGTCATCCTTGTTCACTTTCTTTACGAAGGTTAGAAGAGAAGATCAATACTGATATTATTACTCTGTGTTAAGTACAGATCTGGTGTCAGAACATGGTTAGTCTAGCTTAGCATAAGGTCTCTAAGCAGGGAGAGACAAATATCCTGGTTCTTAGGTGTAGAGAAAATGCTTGCAAACATGTTTTTGACCCGTTTTAAAACAACTGAAGAAAAACAACAACTGAAAATATACATAAAATGGCTCCATAACGCTTGCCTGGTGTAATCCAAGACTCGTATTGTTTTTACTGTGATACTCCAGAAATGTTTTGCGGACGACAACACTTCACCTGACTTACATCAGCGTTGGGCTCAGTAATTTTCACTTCTGGGTGAACTGTTCATTTTTGTAAAATAAAGTCTTCTGACACAACACACTTATTAGGACTTTACCTTCAGGTGTTCATTAGTCTTTACAAAATACACTATATATCTCGTGAAAGTGACAGTTGGAAAACCCTTTGCACGATGTGATTAAAGAAAGTCATAAACCACATCATTACTTTCGTCATACACTACGAGTCAGAAGTTTGGACACACCTTCTCATTTAATGGTTTTTCGTTTTTCTTTTTTTTATTGGTGAAATTATGTGACAGACAAGGTGACATGAGGGACAAATACATCACACCACATGGACTACGAATACAGACAGTGGACATACAGTACAGATAACAACAGAGAACAATGTAAAGTTACGATGATGTGTGTGTGTGTGTGCGTTAATGCGTGCGTACAAGTGGCTGAGAAGCAGATAGTATGGTATACATATGAAATATGGCATAGATCGATGATAAAATAAAAATAGTTAAGTAAATAAAGTATAAATATGAAAAGAGGAGGGGTAGGAAAGAAAAAGTGAAATAATAGATAAATAAAATAAGATAATATAGGGCAATACGAGACATTGTAATATAAAATGCAATACGATTTAACCTAATGTAGTGTGAAGAGATAATATGAGATATGATAATGTAATACAGGGCAAAACTAGACATTATAATATAATATATGATGTAATATAGCACAGTATGATATATAATAACATAATATATATGTGAACATAATATATGTGAGCCAATATATCATGACAATGACTATCATAAGACTAATTATTGGAATTATAATTAATGATTGATATGAAGATGATGATGATGATATATTGCAATGAGGGGTGAGGCCGGACTGGGGGGTCAGGGAGGCAATGTGAGGCGCCCCCCCCCCCCCCCCCCCCCCTTTTTTTTTTTTTGTTTTGTTTTGAGCTGCTGGCCCGTTGCAAACTGACCTCCTGTGCCACTTCCTGGTCTGGGCAACTTCCAGACCCTTGGGAGGGGGTCTGCCCGCTGAGGAGTGGCTTTTTAAAAAAACTGTTAATCTATTGAATTTTTTTTTATTATTTATTTATTTAATTAATTAATTAATTAATTAATTAATGGATTATTATTATTATTATTATTATTATTACTATTTTTTATTTTTATTTTTTTTTTAAGATTGTACCATGGGCCACAGCCGAACCCGAAGTAGCTGCTGGCCCGTTGCAAATCTGACCTCTTGTGCCACTTCCTGATCTGGACAACTTCCAGAGCCTTGGGAGGGGGTCTGCCTGCTGACGAGTGGGTTTTTATTTTAATTATTTTGAAAGAGAGGGGGAGAGCTAGGGCCCTACCACTCCACTCCACCCACCCCCACTGAGGCCCCACCATGCCCCAAGAGAACCAGGCATGGTGCCCCTGCTCACCTCTACCATCAACCAATCCAGTCGGGCCCCACCCTCCGCCTTTATTTTATTATAATAATGTCATTATCATGATTATTGTGGGGGGGGGGGAGAAAAGGGAAGAGAAATTATATATATATATATATGACATGTCATAATAGCAGTGGTAGTAATAACAGTAATAATCATAATATTCAGTCATAATCCTATTCATACTAACAATATTAATAAACACAATCAACAAAATGAGCATAATAATAGTAATAATTAACACAGTCATATTCATGGTTATAATGAAAATAGTGATAATGTAGTAATAATAGTAATAATAAAGGAAGTGCAAAAGAAATATATGGCACACACAGATAAATGAATAAGTGTGTGCGTGTGTGGAAAAAAAAAGTTTAAGTTGCTAATTTACCATCAAATTCCTTAACTCCTAGTCACCCCCCCTCAACACACAAATGCACATCCACTGACTAACATATCCACACACTCAGGGACTAACACTTATGTCTAGTAACTGCTTTTAACCTGTGATGTACATAATTAACTTAGTATTTTTTACTTATGTCAGTTTTTTTTTTTTGTAAGTATTTTTCTATTACATTTGTAAGCCGGATGCAATTACATTCTGCTGTGCACTTGTCCTGTGTAAATTAGAGTCTGAATGACAATAAAGTTCATCTTAAATCTTCAGTAACAACTAGGCATCTTCTAGAAATTGACCTGGTGGACATCTGAATAAGCCCGTTATTACAAACTGTGTTTAATAACTACTTTACTTGCATTATTATCCAAATCTGACTGTCTGCAGTCTTTCCTTTTAAAATATTAAAACAAATATAATTGTGATGTGCTCTATGATAAACATTCACTTTGATGACAAGGCCCATTTAGGGTTTTACACTGTTGGAAATGAGCAACTCACCTTTCTAACAACAACAGCCTTATCAGCCAACAGTAAAAAATAGTTGAATAAATAAATTTACCTGATCGTTAGCATGCTGTCCGTGAAACTCTAGACAAGTGCTTTAATGAAGACAGGGTCGATGTTCCTCTTCTGCAGCTGGTTGAACAGCATGTCCACATTTGGCATGATCTTGTGGAACAATGCCAGGCAAAAACAGAAAGCCTCATCTTCAAGCATCCTCACAAAGCCCCCAGCCTCCCTGACAGTTTGGTGATCAAAGTTCCCAGAGTCTCTGATGGTCTGGAAACACTTTAAGAGGTCCTCCTTGTGTTCGTACACAGTGTTAACAGCGCGACTGTGGAAGTTCCACCGTATTGGTGAGGCACTGGGAAGTCTATGCACAACCACTTGATCAAGCACGGTGGTTCGCTTTGGTGACTTGGAGAAGAAGGCAGAAAATCCTGCGAGGTCGGAAAGAAAAGTGCAGATTCTGGGGATGTGTGATGTTGCCTGCTGCATGATGAGGTTCAGCTGATACCATAGCAGTGGACGTAGTGAGCATGTTCGTAGACATCCATTATCTTATGCTGCACTCCGCCGGTGGCTCCCCTCATCATCACACTAGCTCCGTCGTACGCTTGGGCAACAAGTTTGGCCTTTTGTATCGTCTTTAAAGTGCCTTTGAAAACGGTAGCTGTCTTAAGGTGCTCAACCAGCACACTGTCTTGAGAGGCAACAAAATCCACCAATCCCCTGAAAATGCCAGGGTTGTTTGAGGAGTCAGTCTCGTCATGCCCACGCAACGCCAGCTTAAAAGCGCCACAAAACTTCACACAATCGACTATTTTGGATAAAATGTGCCTGTTTTTATCCACCTCCTCGTTGTGTTTCCTCACAGCAACTCTGTGGCCGTCGTCCAGCTGCGTAGCGATGTTCAGTCCAACATGGCTAGCTTAACCGAATTATCCATGTGTGCCCTGGTGTTCTCATGTTTCCTTACTTTCTCAGACAGGTGCTTCATATCAATCACTCCGGTTACTGTCCATGCTGGATCTGTCCCTGTTGTTTTGAAAAGCAAGCACGGAAAGCAAAATAAGGCATTAGCATGACAGCCCCCAGCTAGTCATGCCTTTCTGGTGTACCAGCTACGAGAGATGCCTCGCATGTACTGCTTCCCTTTTAAGCTGGCCTGCTGTCTGATTGTAAGGTCAGGTTGTTCTTGGCCCAGCTCTTTCACCCGTAGCTTCTCCGCCAAAGTTCTCTTCTCAAACAACTCTTGAAGGAGAGATTTTACAGAGTTCGGGTTGGGTCCTGAAGTAGTGCTCTTGCTCCCAATTGTCATGTTGTAAAAATGGCGCCTACAGGCTAGCCCTGACCTTAGCAGTGGCTCACTTGGGGCAATAACATAGTTGCCCATATCGGATTAGATTTGAGGACGCTGATTGGCTAAATTTTATGTCATGCATTCATATCGTAAATTAGCAATTGGCTAAACAGTTACAGAGACCCGCCTCCTTGGAGCGATTCCTCCATCGCCCCAGAGCTGTTGAAGCATGGGACAGGGGACGTGTAGGAAAAGCATATATCTTGCGCAGATGATTTTCTATCATATTTTACACATATTACTTGGTGCATCCCATGTTTTAAACACACAAATATTAACAATTTGTATAATATGTATGGATGTATGGATGGATGGATGGGCAGATGGATGGATGGGCAGATGGATGGATCGGCGGATGGGCGGATGGATGGGCGGGCTGCGCCTCTAGTGGCCAGCCACTGCTGACTACAACTCTGTGTGGCATTCATCTGGGCTCTAATCTGAGGTGCTGTGAACTTGCGATTTCTGAGGCTGGTGAGTCGGATGAACTTATCCTCAGCAGCAGAGGTGACTCTTGGTCTTCTTTTCCTGGGGCGGTCCTCATGTGAGCGAGTTTCGTCGTAGCGCTTGATGGTTTTTGCAACTGCACTTGGGGAAAGTTTAAAGTAATGATGGACTGTCTTTACTAAGCTCAGTGTTTCCCCTAGGTTTTTTTGTTGGCGGGGTGGTATCCGCGGGATGGGGGGGTTGGCTCGTCCGACTTTACATTGAAAATTTACATTCAGCGACTCCTCAAACCTCAAGGTAATGAATAGAACCATTTTTTATATATATATATATATATATATATATATATATATATATTATTTAAAAATTTAGCCATCAATACAAGGCCAGCTGACTTGCTATCTTGCAAGGATCATACAAGCTGGCTTACATAACATAACAATAACAGCTGTTTAAAATTTTGTTCCGGTTAATTCGGCGCTACCCAATCCAGCCGTAGTAAGTGGTCATTTTCACAAAAATAAAACACCTGTTGTTCTTTTATTATACAGAAAACCATAAGTATAGAATTTGCACTTTTATTTTATAAACAGGAAGCGAACCTCCCCTCGCTATGGCTAACTTGAAAACCGCCGTAACTCTGTTTTAAATTCCACTATAGCGCCGGTAACATCAGGTTTTAAAGCTTTTTCGTGTGAGAAAGTAGCAGTTTAGTTCCCTGTTGTGCCGCCAGTTTATCCAAATAACGCTTGTTTGCACATTTGCTCCGACGTGGTGGGAGAAGTCCAGACCAGCCGCACCTGTAGCGGAGCGGCGGAGCAGCCCAGCCCGGGTCTGCTGAGGTGATCTGTGGTCAAAACTCCACCGACATACTGGTAGAAGAACACAAGCCGATTAATTTACCTGTAGCACACGTTAGCTTATTTGAATGAAAAGTGTAAAATGTAAATAGCATCCGACTGTGCAGAGAAACAGACAAGTGCAATGTCAAAAGCACACACACGCTGACATATAGGGAGACATTTTTCATCTAACTGCAAACTAATGTAACAGCCCTAAGTGTAACGTTATTATTAGAAACTCACCTAAATCCGTTTTGTACAGCCAAGCCTTGTACTTGGGGTCAGCAGCCCAATCTGGCGCCTAGATTTTCACGTTTTTCAAGGGGGGCGGGGGCCTGCGTTGGCGGGCCGCCCCGCCAACAGAATGGTAGGGGAAACACTGAAGCTGATTGGTTTTTGCCATAATATGAATTCTAACAGTTGTCAAATAGAGCGGTCAGCTGTGTACCAACCTGACTTCTGCACAACACAACTGATGGTCCCAACCCCATTAAGAAGGCAAGAAATCCCACAAATGAACCCTGACAAGGCTCACCTGAAGTGAAAACCATTTCAGCTGACTACATCATGAAGCTCATTGAGAGAAGGTCAAGGATTTGCAGCGCAGTCAACAAAGCAAAGGGTGACTACTTTGAGGAATCTAAAATATGAAACATTAAGAGTTGTTTCACACTTTTTCGTTTACTACATAATTCCATATGTGTTCATTTATAGTTTTGATGCCTTCCGTGAGAATCTACAATGTAAATAGTCATGAAAATAAGGAAAAAATATTAAATGAGAAGGTGTGTCCAAACTTTTGACTGGTAGTGTATGTCATAACGATAATATTATTATAGAAATTTGAAAGTTGTATGAATTTAGTATATTTGCCATGGACCTGGTATACTGTTGGCAAGCTGTTCGACATTATGGAAGTAAAATGTTAGAACTTGAATGTTGTGGAATTGGCCCCAGTTTATGACTGGTATTCACCACTTTTCCAACTGATGAAGGGTAAACGTCCCTGATATAGATGTATACAGTTACACCTTTATGAGTTACGAGAGGGGCATGAAGTGCATCATTAGTTTATCTGTGGGTTGAAGTTGTTTTGCTGACTTCTCTGTGGACTGTGTTATGTATGTGGGAAAGAAGGGCAGGTTTCCACTCGCCTTGAGTCCTCTGAACAACTTCAACAACAGACTGTAAATAAAAAGAGACAACATTGGAAATGGGGTACAGTTATAACAAAAAGATGATGGTGCAATGAATATTTGAAGCATTAGAGGGCACTGGGGAATTTGTTTTGGAAATTATGTGTGACACATCCAATATATAAGGAATTTTCCTTGGCCAGAGAAGTTATCATTATGAATAAGATACATGGCAGCTAAGGGATTTTCCACAGTGTATTTCATTCATTACCTTTGCTGCAGACGAATGCCTTTTTATAAAAGTTTTTTTAACAAGTAATATATACTTCTTTAAGTCTGGCTTCTCACACCAGACTTGCTGGACAAAGAGGCTGCTCTTACCATCTCTGTATTGAAACAGTGAGCATCTGGTTGAAGCAGTGGTTTGGCACTTCACATCAAATACCTCCTCTATAAACAGTCTGTGAAAGCCTTTCCTGTTCTCAGATATCTGATAGCAGATAAAAATGAAGTGATGGTTGTTTTTTGTAAACTTTTCATTGGCTGGTTCTACATTCTCCTGCAAAATGAGTTGCAAAATGAGTTGCCAAAGGTTTTTTTTCCAGTCATATTGCCTAATTGTTCTCCTGCTAAATGAACGTTGTGTGCGGAAAGAACAACAGGAAAAATGTGTCTGTATATAAGAGGTTTTGTCAAACAATGTCTGTTTTTTTAGCATCTCCAATGCAAGGATTTCATGCTTCCCTCAGTTTTAAGTTACTCATGTTTTAGATAAAAAAGTTAACCAGAAAATAATCAGAAATAATAACAATGGAAACATTAGTTGGAGCTCTAACAAAAATAACTAATGCCTGGACGATAATTTCTAAAATTAATTTATTACCTAAACTGGATTTATTAATCTTCCAAACCTTTGTTGGCAACATAATTACGTAATCTGTTTGTAGTGGACGGGATATTTATATATGTTACACTTTTTTTTTATGCTTTCCATCTTCGCAGCAAGAAGATTGTGAAAAGGCCTACTTCAAAATGGACAATGTGCTCATTGATGATCGTCGCATTCATGTGGATTTCAGCCAGTCAGTTGCAAAGATTAAATGGAAAGGAAAAGGTACTTGAACTGAAGCCTTGGTGGTTTGCATGTTTTTAATATTTGTCTTTGTTGAAAGGTTGTGCTAGTGTTGACCTTGTTTCTGTATTCAGTGTTATTCTCTTCCCCACCATGATAGTCTATGGCTTTAGATGTGGGGTTGTATGAAGTACTTATCCCTAGTCAGTGTATAACCTGGAGAAGATGATTTTGTCAGCTCTTCCCCTGTGTGGAGAAGCAACTCATAGCACTGACTGGGAAGCAAAGCACTGTACTGCTAAACAGCACAGACAGCAAGACATATTTGAGCCACCTAACAGAGTGCTGCAGTGTCTGTTTGTGTGCGCTGTATTTTGAACATTGTTGAAACTTAACATTGCCGTCAGACAGCCCTTTCCTTTGGCACTACATGCCCTAAGCTCGAGCACAGCTGTGCTTACTGCATACTGTATGTTAGATCAGCTGTTTGGGTCGGCCTTTCAGTGGCTGTCTGATTGCAATGGAAAGCACAATAAATATTGTGAATATGCATTCACTTAAACAGAAGTATATTTTTTAGGCTGGCCTTCTTTAAGGGGGCTTATATGTCTTGCTGTCAGTGCTGTTTAGCATTATAATTCTCTGCTTCCTTGTTGGTGCTGTGTGCTGCATTTCCACATAGTGGAGAGCCGATGGTCTTCTACTGCAGGTAATACACTGATTTAGGGATAAGTCCCCCCTACAACCCCACATCAAAAGCCCTGAACTGTCACTGCTACTCTGTTTCACTGTGTTTCATAAGCAGAGAACGTACTTGTGTGTTTCCTAGGTGGGAAGTATACTAAAGATGACTTCAAAGCCTATGAGAAAGATGTGGAGAACCGATCCAAACTGGCTCTCAAGGATCAAGTGAAGCCTAAACAAGAGTATCCTTGTTAAGTGTTAACAGGATGGAATTTAATTTAGCTCTTTTCCCAATTCTTGTCATAACACATCAGTCTGCAGTATTTAACTGAGCGGCCTCTGTTGTGGTGGCCCTTCCACATTTTTTTCACAGTTTCATTTGGCAAACCTTTCAGCATTTACTTTTTCAACTTCCTTAACTTTCCCGAAAGCTCCAAGTATGACCTGCTAATTGAGGAGGAAGAAGAAGCAACAAGCCATCAACACTCTGAGAAGAAACATAAGGAGAAGAGGCACCATCATTTTTCGGACGATGAGGACAGCAGGAAGTCCAAAAAACACAAGGTATCTTCATGCTATTACACCCTACACACATTCCAAAAATACTTCAAGTGCTTCTAGCAACACAACATCATTATGTTGTGTTGCTAGAAGAACATTCTAAGGAGAGCTGTGCAGTTCTACTGCTGCAGCTTTTCTGGCAGTAAGGTGGTAATGCATTTGAAGTTATGGAGAACCTTATCTGGAATTACATCTTTATTTCTAAATCATAAAGTATGTGGAAATACCTGTGATGTTCTGTGAATATGACCAAAACTCCAAATAAATGTTAAACACCCAACAGTTTATTATGACTATCACACAAAGACGCTAACGTTAGCATTGTGCTAATACGAGCTACAAGCCAAGTTGGCAAACCTCACATATTTCATGAAAATAACAAATCCCCCTGAAACAAAACAAATAATTACCTGTCCAACAGAAAGAGAGCAACCTCTGCATCACTTTTTAAGTCCTTCACATGCCCCAGTTGTCTCCAGCGCTCAAACGCCACACTGATGTTGACTTGGTCTGACTTCTTTCTTTATCCAGAGCAGAGTCCTGCACGGGTTCGGGTACCCGGATGAAACGGGTGAAAAGTAATGTCCTGTGTCGGACACGGGTGCGGATCGGGTCGGACGCCTAGAGAGCGCGGGTCGGGTTTTGCGATTGGCATTTTCATGGCGTCAGGTGCAAAAAAATAAAAAAATAAAAAATCATTAGCGATACATCTACAAAAATATGCCTGCATTTCAAAATGATAAGCATGTACTGTATTGACCTGAATATAGGACGAGGTTTTTTTCGACGAAAATTATGTGACAAAGTGGGGTCGTCTTATAATCGGGGTCTAACCGTTGACACATGCTGATAGTTGTCTGGGTCGCTACACGACCGCAACGGCAGAGGGCGCCAGCTTATTGTAGAGACGTCACTGACACTGTGGCTGGGGTTATCGGTCAATCACAGCGGAGAAGAAGTGACAGGAGATGCGGTGATTTTACGGAGCAAAGTGGATCAAGTGGGGCAAGTTAACAGACATCTGAGGCAGAGCTATGATGCTAATTTTAAGATAATGGTGATCAATGCAGCGGAGGCGCCAAACAACTTTAAGCCAGCCAAGAAATATGGAGTTATGGAGTGTAACGTCCGAAGATGGCGGGTCCAAAAAGACCGTCTGAAAACGCTAACAGTAAGAGAAAAGCTTATCGTGGTCCTCTAAGCGGCCGCTTCCGAGAGATTGACAGGATATTATGTGAGTTTGTTATTGAGAAATGAATTTTGGTTATCAGAGTCTTTTTCTAAAGATTAATCTTGAAAAGAGGGGTCGTCTTATAATCAGAGTCGTCCTATATTAGGGTCAATACGGTATATTACATATGAGCTCATTCATGCATGCTTGCGCCCTCCCAGAACTCCCATTCCCCACGCTGGCTTACTTTCATTTTTAAAAATTGCGTCAGTCTAATTTTGCTTCGGGTGCGGGTCGGGCGTCGGTATCAATTTATAGCGGGTTGGCTCGGGTGCGGAATGTAATTTGTGCTACTGTCGGGAAACGGTTCGGATGCTGTTTTAAGTACGACGGGTACGGGCGGGTGCGGGTTTGCAAAATAAGACCCGTGCAGGACTCTGATCCAGAGCCTTTTTCGTGGCAGCCTTTCCTGCCTCAGGCTTTCTTTTCCTTGCCTTTTTAGCGGGGTGAGCTGTTACAAGGAACGCTGGCTGCATTTTCTCTGCCATTGTTACCAAATGAACGTCTTCTCCTGCAACTCGTATTTCTGCAGAGGAGTATGCTGAATATTTCTGGCATCAGTGAAACGTAACGTGTGCGCACGGAGGAAGGAGGGACAGAACGAGACATGAAGGCATCTGACCGGTCCGTGCATCTGACCCGGACGGCACAGATTGGTCAGATTTATCTCAGTCCTACAGCTGCCACAGAGGTCCGATTATTTTCGTTCCTTTTTCTGAATACATAATGTATTGACTACTCTCAGGATAACAGGATCATTTCACCCAGTATAACAAAATGTGTTTCTGAACAACATTACAGACCCTAGCTTTAAGCTACAGAAAAACTCCAACAAGGAAGCCACTAACAGCAGAACCTCCAACAACTTTTTACATTTATTTAGTCACAAATTAATGATTCAGAATGTTCTGTAGGTTTAAATCACATTCCATAAATAATGTATGCTTGTTTATAAAAGATTTGCAGTTCATCATCATTGTGACAGCAACCAGTTGGTTTGCACAAACCCAGACAGACGCACCAGAGCCTTCTTCCAAGAACCAGGTTAACTGATTTATGTGGGTTATTGTTGAGAAACTCCCTCATACCAGGAAAAGTGACTGATGGAAAAAGAGCTCTTCCCGATAACTGAGTAAACCTGATTCTTTGAACAGGCCCCTGCATGCACAAATGTCAACACATTGGCACACACACAGTCTCCACCTCAATCTATCCAAAGTCAGGCTATTAATTATGATTTAAACTTGGAATTTATTTTTCCTGGTCTGGTTTTTTCTCTCTCATTTTTCATTGTGTTGCATTTTGGCATTGTATTGTATATGTCACAGTACAGATGCAGACAGAAAATGGTGAGGAAGAAACATGAGAGTCAAAATCTAAGTAAATTGTTTGTGTCTTCACTACTAGTCCTGAACAGCCAGTTGCTTCCTTTGGTCGCAGTCAGGAAGACAGAACTTATTTAACAGCAAAAAGTGTTTTAAAATCATGATTGAGGCACATTGTGTGAGCACTGAGAAAGCTTTTGTTCTGTCTTTAGCTTAATTTGAATTTCTTAACAGATCTGGGGAAAAAAAACTCAATAATAAAACAAATGTATCCAGAAGACCACTGTTGGACGTAAGGGAGGCTCTAAATGTTATTTAACACCAGAGCAGTTTGAGTAGGGCTCATATCCTCTGTTGTCCCTGTCAGTGGGCAGTAGGCTCACTGCCTCTTCTTAATGTACACCACTCTTTTACAGTGTCTGTGTTTACATGCAAGGAGTTACCTGACTGGTTACCTGATGTGACTTGCATCTTATCCTACCTTACCTTTGAAATGTTGAATTTCCTTGTTGTTATACATATCTATCAATCTGCAGTGCCCTGCACGCAGAGGAAGCTCTGTAACATGAATTATGAGGTGATAAAAGAGGTTCTCAGTAAATTATGTGCAGCAGGCTACTTTTTTACTGTGCTCAGGACAGGTTTATCAGTGCCACATTAACGATAACAAGAGTCAATTTAGCACAAAGCTAGTCCCAGGTTAGCATTATTATGTATACTTTTCCTTGTTCTTCTTGCCTCATAACTTGTTGTTTTTGATTTCTGTCTAATCATTGTACCAATATCAGCATACCAGTTAAGTACTGTATGTATCAAAAGCTTAACTAGCCAAATATACTTGATTCATCTGCTCCATATGACAACCATATCCTCTGTCAGAATGTTTTACTGCTCATAACTACTGCAGTTGTGACTGATGCTCATATCCAACTAGCGCTTCAAGCAAGAGAAGATATGGATTTTGAATGCCATTTGGTGCTGCACTGACTTCTAGTCATGAAATAAATATGTTTCTATTAATAATGAGATGCTCTTTAACAGATGTACGTGTCAGATCTTTATTTCAATAGGGCCTCTTTACTCCGTTAGGTGCTAAGCAGTAAAAAAATCCCGCATGACATTGTATAAGAATTAGAGGGGTTAATAAGTAGCAGCAAGTAACTACAAAACAACACATACAGTGAGCAGTAGGTACCAGCATTTACCTAAACACTTTCATGAAATGGTTTCTTCCTGATGAATGATAACAATTCCTGTTCAATCAGGATGTTGGGGCAGGCATGCAGATTTGTCATCAGAGTAACTAATGAGATTATCAATGGCTCGATTCTTTTCATGTGTCCAAGTCAGCCATTAGACTTTATCTGAGATCAAGCAGTACTTTGCCAACAAAGAGCCCATCATCACTGCCTTTGTTTAATCACTGTAAACCAACAGTGGCGTTTTGCCTCCCCCATGTACGATTTTAGATTGAATGCGGTGTGATGTGTAAAACAAAAATGTCAGATGTGTGATGTTTGACATGTTTGGGGCAGCACTTTGAAATGAAAGGTAAAGGTAATAACATGGTAATAAAAATAATATACCATCATTATATCCGTTATATGGCGTGATCTGGTCCTCTGCTCTGTGGGTAAGGAGTGTTCCGATTTCGTTGTCTCTCCAATTTTCAGACATCTTCAGTTGCCCTTCTTCTTTGAGTTAGCTGCTAACTCCTGCTAGCTGCCATTTGGTCTTTGTGTTCATGCTCTACCTTCTAATATTCATATAAGAGTAAACAGTGGAAACCCACTTCTGAATTCTGTTATGTTTGCTGATTCTCTGACTTTCATAAAAATGTGTGTTAAATTTGGGTTGAAACTTGGTTAGAAACCAAACTGAACCAACAAACCAAAGTAGCTAAATGGAAGTCAGACACACTTCATTTTATTAATTTCATCTGTGTGTTTTCTACTGTGACATGTTTTCTGCTTAAATGGCCTTTTGGATCAGTTCTGTAGACAGAAGCAGACACAACTGATGAGGTGAAGGGTGGGATCGTTCAACAATTAATTATTGCATTTATTATTATTTTTTTTTTAAATAGTTATAACCAGTAGTGCAGTGTGAGGTTTTCTCTGAAGATGCATTGTTTCCAGAAAGTAAAAGTTTTTCCAGGTAATGCAGATTTCCTATTTTATGCCCTGCTTCAGTTGCTTCAGTTCTTAAGCAGATGTGGTAAGTGAGGGCACCCAAAGTGACAGCGGAAGCTTACCATCTGCATCGAAAGAGTGTCACGCTCAACCGGCTCAAAACTCTGATAAATCTGACTTCAGTATTTCTAAATTATCATAGTATCCAATTGTCAAAATAACATATTATAATTCTAAGTGCTGTATCGTTGACAACCGGACGTGTTTCAGTTTCTGAAGATGTTTCACTTCTCATCAAAGAGGCTTCTTCAGTTCTGAACTGAACTTAGAATAACCATGTTCAGGATGACTGAGAACCTTCATCGATTCATAATTTTATTGAGCTTTCATACAAAGATTGTTCCATGGAGTGAACTATAAGGTCCGCAGCACTTGCTTTGTTCTTATTTAGGCAGTGTTAAACCTAGACACAGAACATGTTTTTGTTCCAGACCAAAGGAACCAAGCTAAAGTCTTGGAACACAACATTACTAGTTAAAGATTTGTCTTTACTCTGTCTCACACCCTTGTGTCTTCTCTGACATTTCCAGGACAGCGAGGATAACCGACGAGACAGGAAAGTGGTACGTCAGCGCTCTCGCTCCCGCTCAAGTTCCCGCTCCAGAGACAGGGACCTCAAACACTGCAAGTCCCGGGTCAAACATGGGAAAGATGGCCGTGATAAAGGCCACAGCCACAGGGACTGGAGCCGCAGTAGCAGCCGTTCCTCAAAGAAGTCCAAGGATAAAGACAGGAGTAGATATAGATGAGGGAGAGCAGGAAAGAATGAAGAAAGTCACCCTAAATTCAGTGAATATTTCTCTGAACTTCTTTCAGCATGAATTATAAAACTACTGGCTTCCTTTAAAATCCCTTGATTTGGACTTTTAGAAAAACACAGAAGATGATTATCAATTCCATGTTTCAGTGTCTTGTAGAGAAAACATGAAAAAAAAAATTGTATTAAAAAAAGAAAATCTCCAAATACTACATTTGTCTAAGCTTTGTATCATTTGAATGCCACAACAGACTTCCTGCTCTGATATTTACTTCCTCTGCACCTTCCACCTCCCTCACACACTGCCCAATTTAGACCGGTTTTGTAGATGATCAATACATCACCTTTGACTTTTAGTTTCTAACGTGTGGGGTTTTTCTTTTACATTCATGAACTACAGGGATGGAAAATTGTTGGGTGGCATGTGTCTCCACAACAGTCAGGGAATTCACTGGTGTCTCCCTCCACCCACCTCATAGAGCTGTGGTGATATAACATCTCAACGTCTCATTGCACTAACTGAAAGTTAGCTTATCTCTGGCTTGGAGTTCAGGGTGTTCAATGAGTGTTTTGGGTGTGATTTGAAATGATTAATCCCACAGAAAGTAATCTTACAAGTGTGATCTGAAATTATAATAGTTACTGATGAAAAACACTTTCTGGGAGAGGTGCTGTCTAAGAAAAAAATATTCTCTGTCAATTTTCAAACCCTCATGTTGCCACAACGAGCTGAGCATTGCTTGTAGTTGCAGTCAAAAAATATAAATACAAGAAACAGGACATCAAGGATTTATCTGTGTCCAGGATTAGAAGCTTTTAATATGTGTCTTTAGGGTATAACACAAGCAGAGATGTTGAGATGCATTCCATCGCATTCTCTAAAGAACACTCTGTCAGTGTGTGAGTAGTGAGCTGAGGACACTCAAGTCTTTAAAGTGACATTCTTTCCCTTTCAAGTTTGTGAGTGGCTGAGACATTCTTGGATGCCCCTTATATAGTCAACATTTTTTACAAGCGGAATGAAGTTCCATGACTATTGTTGTTCTTTTAATAAAATCCATTAGCCATGCAAAGATCTAAATGGCTGTCATTTTCCAAGATGGGTGACATTTCTGGACACTTTTCTTTCACAATATGAACAATCCTTGCTGTAAAATCATACATATTTTACCACAGAGAAGCCAGATTTATTAGTATGGACAGGCCAGCTAGCTACTGTCTACCATATTTCCATCACTGAAAGGACCAAAATCTGCTTATTATACCCAATCATGAAACCATCACCTGTTACCAATCTACCTCTTTACCTCTGGAATGTTCCAAACTGATGTTTTTGGAGCGCTCCACAAGTCTTTTGGGCAACTCAAAACTTTGAATTTTTGTGCCTATCTGAAATGTTGTTACAACACTCAACTCCTATCAGTGTTTTCACAATGACAGGGTAGCAATGTTTCAGATGAGACAGGACTGTGGGGAAAGGGGGCTGGGTACTAATGTATGTGAAAGACAGTATCAAATGCGAACACGTTTTTCAAGGCATCAGTTGCATTGGAGTATATCGCACTGAAAGTTGTCTTGTCTCAGCAAATGTCTTTTACCATTATAGGCTTTTATAGACCCCCAACTGCCAATGACACTTTTTATGAACAACTTACTGGTATCTTGAAAGAATGTAATCACAACAAAGAAATTATTCTCATGGGGGACTTTAATCTTAACTGGGAGGATAAGACTAAGAGGAAAAATCTAAAAGCCATTACAGACAAGTACCATCTAGAACAGCTGATAAAAGGCCCAACCAGAATCACAAAATGCTCAAGTACACAACTTGACCTATCTTTCTTCAATAAACGTGAAAGGATAACAAAAACTTACAACCTGATCACTGGTTTGTCTGATCACAATTTAACTCTGGTGGCAAGGAAATCAACCAAAAAAATATTTCAGAACATTACACCAATGCCACGCCATACAAAAGTTTTCTGTATACCTAAAAGTAAACAGGACATATTTGACAATGAGATAGATAATATGGACTGGGGTGACGTACTATCCTCTGAAAACCTGGAGTTGTCAGTTATTTACATCAAAGATCAATGCTGTTAGAGATAAGTTCACTGTGAAAATACAGAGAAAAAATAGAAACAAAATCAACCTGCCTTGGTTCAGTGAAAGCCTATGACAACTGATGAAAAGTAGAGACATAGCTTTAAAAAAGGCCATTAAGACAAAAAGAGACACAGACACTGGCTTACAAAGGTTTAAGGAACAAAGCGATTAAGGAACTGAAATTAGCAAAGTCACGTTTTTATCTTCAATTTATGAACGAGGCAAAAGGTAATAGCAAATTTGACAGGGAGAGCTCAACATCACTCTATCCAGCTCACCGTTCAGGGCAAGACAATAGATGACAGTGCTATAATTGCCTCTACTTTTAATTCTTTTTTTATTGAGTCTGGTCAGGAGCTAGGAAACAACTGCAGATTTATGGAACAGAGCAGCAGTTTGAATATTGTAGTGCAGGGCACAGTCAGTGAGGAAGAAGTTAAGAAAGTAATTTGCTCCTTAAGGAACTCAAAAAGAAGAGATGCTTTCTATCAGAACACAGTGTTCTTTAAAAAAAATTCAGCTACACTAATTCCCCCTATCGCTCATTTAGTAAACCTCTCTATTGCACACAGTTCCTTTCCTAACGACTGGAAACATTCAATTGTGACTCCCAATTTCAAATGTTCTTATATTTAAACACACCAACCTTTTGTTGGATATCGTCATACCTATCCAAGAGAATACAGTGTGTGAAAACTAAAGATGTGTGCTCTAGCTATTTGAAATGCACAATGGGTGTACCTCAAGGATCTGTGTTAAGCCCACTACTTTTTAGTCTATACATCAATGACCTGCCACGGTAAGGTCATGGAGTAGAGGTACAACCATATGCTGACGACACTGTTCTATACACACATCAGCTCAGCTCAGCTGAGAAACTAGCTAGAGCTGTCGATGGAGTGGTTAAGTGGCTAGACCAATCTTGTCTTACTTTAAATGTAACCAAAAAAAATGCATATTCTTTTCCAAAACCAACCGACCTGCGAGGTCCCTATTGTTTTTCACAGGATTATTTTTTTTTTATCCGCAAATGATCACATTTTTCACTGCCTGATCATACCCCAAAACTCACCAAACTTGACATATAAGTCACACCTGGTGAAAAATTTCATAATCTATTGTCGTCCTAAATTTCCTCCACTAGGTGGCGTTATAATCAAGGAAAGTGCGTTTTGGCTGATAACTCCCATATACTTTGTCGCACATTCAAAAACCTTATATCCATGTGTTCACTGAGTTCTGATGAATCTCGTGATATAGGCCACGCCCATTTCCGTCTAACGTTTTTTTTCGCTAGTTCACAAAATGTCGAAAACCTACTTTTTCCACTACCTACCTACTCCTCCCAGGCGATTTTACTGATATGCACGAAACTTGGCACACAGCATCTGTGGACCCTCCTGACAAAGAGTTATTAAAAGAATTTTGATAGTCCAAAGTTATTAAATAACAACTTCCTGCAGAATTCGTTCCGAAAAGGAAGTGATGTATTTGTTTGTCCAAATGATATGAAACTCCGGTTATTACTTCCCCATAAGACCCTGGGACTCTGTGCAAAATTTTAGGCGATAACCACGAGGTGGCGCTCTTTAAATTCAAGTATTTTATATCTCCACATCGGATTAACACGAAACTTAGTGTAATTATTGTCAGTGCCCTCCTGAGGAGAGCTGATGAAGGGTTTACCGATCTGACATTAGATGGCGCTGTGGTGCCAGTCTAATTTTATATTTGGCACTGTGCCCACACCATAACACTTATGGAAATGAAATTCATAGGGGTGGTCGAGAATGGCCCCTGTAACTCACACACCAAAAATGACCAGCAGGTGGCGCTATTTTCCACAATTTTACATGTGAAAGCGTTTTTGGCCAATAACTCCCACATAATGTGTCGCACATTGTTAAACCTTATATCTACATGTTCCCTCAACTCAGCTGAATTGTGTGGTGTAGGCCACTTTCGCGATAACTTTCCATTCGCAAAATCACGACAAATGATAAACTTACTTTTTCGAACTCCTCCTAGACAGTTTGACCAATTTGCAAACTTTGCATATAGCATGTGTGGACAATCCTGACAAAAAAATTATCAAAAGAATTTTGATAGTCCATAAAACGTGCAAAATATAAAACAACAAATTCCTGCACATTGTGTTGAAAACAAACAATCTTGCATATCTTTACAAAATACTGTCCGATTATGACATAAATGTTCAAAATTGTGTGGTATGGCATGATAAGGGTTTGTGTAAAATTTGGTGCAAATCGGCCAATAGGTGGCGTTTTCTGATTTTATTAATGGGTGTGTATTGCGTGAGCTGGAGTGCGTGACATCATTGCTAGAGTGGAGAGCAGCTGGAAGAGCAGGAGAAAAAATTCTATTCAGCTTGATTTGGATCCCACATCTTTTACTTCACGTAGACAATATATGCATAGAAATGTAGGAAATCTTGTTGGCTTTCAGCTGATGGTCTTATTTCGGATGTAGTACTTACATATTTGGATGTGGAAGCCCCAGAGCGACAAGCACTCCAACAACTCCCCCATAAGCCGCAGTGTTAATTTTGAGCCTACATTTCTGGAGAGAGCAGACAGTACCTGTTTTGCCTCTCGCTCTGGCGTCCTCATTTTTCACTCTACATATATATATAAAAAAAGCATTCAGCAATGTCCCCTGTTACTCAGTACATAAATATTTTGCCGATAAGCATTACATTTCTTTCAAGAATCGCAGGAGTTTGGGAGGCATTTTTCCCATTAATTCTTATGGAGACATTTTCAACTTTGGTTCTGCTACTGCTCCAGCATATGTGCAGCCAGAGAAACTGTTCACCTTTTTAAGCTCTTTCAGCCCTCTTACTTTTCAACTTTTCTGCCTTTTCAGGTTTTTAAATGTGTTCATATTTCTGCCTTTTCTGCTTTTTCCATACATTCAGCTTTATGACCAGCAACAGAAACTGTTCACCTTTTTAACCTCTTTCAGCCCTCTTACTTCTCAGTTTTTCTGCCTTTTCAGGTTTTTAAATTTTTTCATATTTCTGCCTTTTCTGCTTTTTCCATACATTCAGCTTTATGACCAGCAACAGAAACTGTTCACCTTTTTAACCTCTTTCAGCCCTCTTACTTCTCAGCTTTTCTGCCTTTTCAGGTTTTTAAATATTCATCTTTCTCCCTCTTCAGCTTTCATCATGCAGCAGGTGACATCTCACATCCCATTAGTTAATCAGTTCTTCTCTGACCTGGCTGGATTGTCTGGATTTTTTTCAATATCTCCCAAGAGAACCAGTGTGCTTGATAGAGTGGTGGCACACAGATTCCCAAGAGCATGCACAGTAAGATGGAACTTCCATATCCATGCCGTAAACTCTGTGTTTGAGCACAAAGGTGACAACATCCAGTGTTTTGAAACCATCCGGGGAGTTTGAGCGGAAAGCTGGAGGGTTTGTTAGGGTACTGGACGATGATACTTTCAGCTTCTTCATGAAACTATTTCATTACATCATGCCTTGTGTGGACATTTTCTTCAGCCAGCTCCAGAAGCAAACCATCGACTCAGTTTTTGTACGGGGAATCATGCAGCAGTTCACCGAGTTTTTCTGACTTCAGCATACATTATTTAATACCGGCAGTAGCAGGCAACCGATGTCAGCATGCCCTGACACGCGCGGCCTGCGAGGGCCCGTTCATCGCTGCTTGCAGCTTTAATTAGACTTGAATCTCAACTCCAAGAAACACATTAGAAAGAAACTGACTAAAACTATGAAATAGTACATTGGAAATTTTAGACAGATTAGATCCTCTTTTTCCACAGAGGCTGCGAAGATATTTCTCCTTGCCCTCATTTTCTCACGCATCTCATACTGTATTACCAGTTGGGGGCAGGCCAGTCCAACAACAATCAGGCCCCTAGAATCTCTGTATACACAGGCTTTGAAAGTCTTTGACAAAAAGCCATTAAGGTATTATCACTGTGGGATACTACACAAATACAAGCTACTCCCCATTGAAAATTTTAGAGTATTTTCAAATCTTTGTATAGTTTACAAAATTTTGAAAGGCTTGGCTCCCACCTTTTTGCGCAAGTTTGTCTTTGACCATGCCGCTGGCTCCATAAGGTCCACTAGAATAGCTCCCATACATGCGCTGTACCCTTTCACTCTTCAGTCTTTCAGCCAGCAGCTTTCTCTGTTAAAGCCATTACACAATGGAATACTATCCCAGACAATGTAAAAAAACTGTGGTTTGTTAGGTAGCTTTAAAGATAATATAAAAATTCCCTTTAAAATCTCTCAGCAATGCATTCACATTGTTAGTTAATCAGTCCTCATAACCTTTAGTTTCACTTTTCAATCTCCCTACTAGGGCTGACAAGGTGTGTGTGTGTGTGTGTTGTGTGTTGTGTATGCCACTGTGTATGGGATATTTCATATGCAATATATTGCTATTTGTTACTTTATTTATTGAGTGATGTTTTAATATATGTTGTATGTTTCCTGCCAATGGGACTGCAGATGTAAATTAGCCTAGGCTAACTCTGGTGCAATGCATTAAATGGTTACATTGATTATATTTATATTACATTTCTATTTTAATTGCACATTGTCCCTTACAAATAAAACTGAAATTGAAATTGTGTTGCTCCGTCCCAACATGTTTGAAATGTGTTGTCATCAAATTCAGAATAAGCAAATATTTCCAAAAATCAATGGAGATGATGAGGCAAAACATTAAATATATCATGTTTGTACTTTTTCAATTTATTATTATTATTATCATATCAAAAATCATCACATTCTGTTTTTACTCATGAAGTATTTGGATTGTACAACTATAGATGCGAGAATTAACTTGAACTCTCTGTGTGATCATCAGCAAACCTACCCATAAATACGCTCACACACATCCATAGTCCCTTCTTTAACTTCAAACTTATTAAGAGTCCCCACACAATATTTTGAGTTTCCCGAAAATACCCGGTTGTGTCAAGAGCGGAGGCGGAGCTGACTGTGTGCGGTAAGCAGAAATGGAAACAAGTCTTCCTGAGTGAAGCTGAATAATCTCTAGAGGGAGTGTCTAAGAACTGAAAGGTTAGAGCCCAGAGCAGCGTGGAAAAAAAGGGTTGCACAGCTTCACTCCCACACATGGAACCACTGCTAGAGACTTCCCCAGCTGCCTACACTGATACACACCTCAGCGACACCTCAAACCTTTTGTCAGATCACAGCGTGTAAACCCAACACACCCAGATGGGGATGAGCTGTTTCTAAATTCAACCTAACACTAGTGGAGTAACCAAGCCTACCATGCTGTGGTCTTTGACAGCTTTCCCCTGTGACATTAGACCTGTGAAGAAATTACACAAAGACTGATATTTAGAGTTAGCTGAGAGAGCAGACCTCGACCTCTTCTTCTCTCTCCTCATCATTTACTCATGCATGTGCCAGCATTGTTTTCTGCTGTTTCGCTCTCTTAAACATGTCATCACTATGTCAGCGTACCGAGGCAGGAATGTTAAATGAACTGTCGCCACAGCAGAATAATAGGTTGTCATGTGAAAGCCGTCATACGCTTCCGTCAGTCTAAATTCCTGACATAGACAGGATCATGCACACATACCTGTAGTCATGTAATCAAGTGTGCTGTTTAATAGTTACAGATCAGAATAGGTTTTCTTTTGCTTGGTTTGCTGGACAGTGATAGGTAATTGCAATTATCTCCTTTTCTTTCCATGTTTCTGGTGTCTGATCGATCTTCAGAGATAAGGATGGAGAGAAAAGATAGATGGCTTAATGTATGATAAGAGTATCCATTTTACAGTGTATGTGTTTTATTTTTGTGGTAAATGGTGAGTATAAGTATGTGAGTAACAACTGTGTATAAATTACACTTACATTAAGCCGGATTACATTAGATTTTGATAAATGAGTGAACTTTTGACACTACCACTGAGAACTACAAAAGGCGAAAACCGAGATTAAAAAAGTAATAAAATCGATGATTGATGATTGATGAGAGCTACAGCTGAAGGTGAATCACCAAACAATTAAAGCACCTGACAAGTGAATTGTAAGCACTGAGAGACGCTTAAGGTTTCAGTTGAAACTAGAATGGTACTCAGTAGAGTGCATACCTCCACCAAGGCCCAACAGTCCCCTTGAGTTTAATCAAGCCTCATCCTATTTCAAACTTGATAGCCCTTGAACCCCCCACAACTGCTGTGTAACACTAATATAAAGGAGACTCAGTTTTTTCTTCCTTTCCTTCATTGGTTCCTCTCTCCCACAGAAAACACTGCTCCTGAAACACCCCACCAGTAGTTCCACCTTTGCTGTGACTTTATGACTTTGTCACTATGTCACATTTGCTAAAACAGAGCATTTCAGAAAGAGTGTATGAAGTGCTGCAGCACTGGACAGTGGCAGAGAAAACGTATTTGTTTTTTAATCATAGAGGTATTCCAATGATTCTAGTAGTAACTCAAGATAAAATTAAAGCTGCAAGCAGCGATGAATGGGCCCTCGCAGTCCAAGCGCGTCGGGGCATGCTGCCGATGGGCTTGTTCACGCAACACGTTCTGTTGAGGAAGCCATTCCTTTATAATTACTAAAGTTTTGTGGTAATGTGATTGTATTTGGTGCAGATATGCAAGACTGTCTGTTTTGACCACAATAGGCAGGAAATTGCTGTTTCATATTTTTGGCATCTTTTGGACTATCACAATTGTTTTAATATTTTCTTATCAGGAGGGTCCACAGATGCTACATGCAAAGGTGTAAATTGGTCCAAATGCCTAGGAGGAGTTCGAAAAAGTACGTTTTTCATTTCTGGCAATTTTTCAGATCGATAGTTACCGCGAAAGTGGCCGTGCCCTACACCATACAATTCCGCTGAATTCAAGGAACACGTAGATATAAGGTTTAACAATGTGTAACATATTGTGTGCAAGTTATTTGCCAAAAATGGCTTTGTGTTGATAATAGCGCCACCCGCCGGTCATTTTTGGTGTGTGAGTTACAGGGGCCAGTCTAGACCACCCCTATGAATTTCATTTACATAAATGTTATGGTGTGGGCACGGTGCCAAATATTGAATTAGACTGCCACCAGAGCGCCACCTAGTGGCGGATTGGTAAAACCTTCATCAGGTCCATCAGGGCATTGACAATAATTAGGGGGCCAAGCCCGAGGGGCCGAGGGAACGCGTATGCAAGCAGACACGTTTCCTAGGACCAGCGGTGTTGGGAACCCTATTGTAATTGTAAAGATTTTTATTTTTCTCCCGCTAAAAGTGGTGCTGCAGGCTAAACCGTGCAAGGGAGGGTGGTGCAATTTGGAGGGTTGGTGCAGACACCTGCACGTACCGCAGAAACAAAAAACTACATATATCCGCCTGCAGGGGGCGCTATAACCTAGGCCAATGCGTTTTTGCCTATAACTCCCACACCGTATGTTGCACATTCAAAAACCTTGTATCCCCAGATTCCCTGAATGGAGCTGAATCACTTTGTAATGGCCACGCCCACTTCCGCCTAGAAAGTTTTAACGCAAAAATTGCAAAAACTGGAAAACCTACTTTTTCAAACTCCTCCTTGGGATTTTGTCCGATCTGCGTGAAACTTGGCACATACACTCTTCAGCTGGACCTGATCTAAAGTTATTAAAATAATTTTGCGCAAATTATTAACGAACAAATTTCTGTAGCTAGCTATAAAAATGTAAACTGTTTGATATGTCAGTCAAACTAAATGCTATTAACACCAAATTTGAGATCCTTGGGTGCCATGAGACTGGGAAGGGATGAGCCGAATTTTGCGAATTTTTTGCCACTAGGGGACGCTTAAAATAAGTGAAGTTTATATCTCTTGAACGGCTACACCGATTTTTACGAAATTTGGTCGGTATGATGTATGGCCAATCCTGAAGTTGGTCATGACTGGTCAATGTGGACGTGGCTTATTACAACAAATCCAAATCGGCACACATTCAGCCTTTTGCACTTCCAATGCACTTCCCATTACAGCGAATACCACGGCTCAGACGTGTCCTCACTCTTGCCCCGAGCCCATCATCCTTTGGGGCCAACTTCCGTGGGCTCTGCGGTGCGCGGGGCCAAGGCGCGCGGGGGGGCTTGGCCCCCGCACATAACTACTTGCAGTTCTAGTTTTACCTAGTTTCCTGTTAATCGGAGCAACCGATGTGGAGATATGAAATACTTCAATTTAAAGAGCACCAAATTGTGGTCATCAGCCAAAATTTTGCACAGAGCCTCAGGGGCTCATGGGGAAGTAGAAACCTGAGTTTCATGTCATCCCCCAATAATACCCAACTGCAGCCACTGCTATCCCCAAAGCCGCTACAAACCACGCCCATTACAAACCACGCCCCTACAAACTACACTTATGTGTTGCTACGTTGGCCAGGGAGGACGATTAAACTCACAGCAGCAAATGCAGACAATAGGAAACCTAGACAGCGATTAAAGTCATTACAGCAGAAAATGCAGGCAAGACGAGACGGCAATGCCGGTTCAGGTGAGACGCATTTATATTATTTTTAAGTACCCAGATAGGAGGTGTAAACATTTAAAACTTAATGTCATTTTAACCGTACATTCGCAGTTGCCAGCAGCGCCTGCGGGCAGACAAGATGGCGATGCCGGTTCAGGTAAGGTCGTTTACATTTTGGGAAGATGTTGACGTTTAATTTAACGTTTAAGACATCTTTTGCTAGGCAGAGAGCTTATTAATGACTGTTTTTCAAAGACACCAGACTCTATTTGTAAAACACATTTCTTCAAACTCGTCTTTTACATGTTATGAAAATCAGATTAATGACTGAGTAAGGGATGATAACAGAAGCAGTGGGAGAACACGGCACGTAGATGCAGAATATTGTCATTTAACTCAACATATCAAACTAAATATTTTAGCAAAAATATATTCAAAGAATAGTTTTGGTAATATGTGTCTTGGTGAAGTTTGATTGTAATGTGGTTTACAGTTACAAAATACGTTTCTTGAAGTGCAGTCTGGTTGCTTTGGAAAGAACAGTAAGGCTGTTTCTATTTGCAGCTGCCTCTTCCTAGTAGACCAATTCAAGGTTGTTTTCCTGATTTGTTATTTAGACGCACAAAAACATTAGAAAATGTCAACATGACAGACTACTTTAATGTCTAAATGAAAGATGTCCTTTTGTTCACCTCATGACACAGGCAACAGTCCACAACCTTTCAGCTGTCCATGCATTTTCTTTTGACAGAGCCACAGAAATGTATAAGTGTGGACTGCAGTATGACTTGAGGTATGCCACATACATAAGGAGAGTGCTTATACCTAAATATATTGTTTTTTTTTACATTGTTTATGACAGCCTCTCAGTGTGAATTTCCTTTTACCAATTGCTATTTTCTACTGTCTCATCAGTGAGAAACGGCTGTTGGCTCAATACATGACAAACAACATGAGCAAGGAGGCTCTACAGCAACTAGAAACATATGCTGAAAATCTCAAAAGAGCTCTGGACTCTGAGGAGTTTTTGAAGAGGCTGTAGTATGTATGTAGGATGAATTTAAAAAAAGTCTAAAGGTCAATATCATGAATATGTGAAATGAGAATGTTTTATTTTGTTGCCAATAAAAGTTGTTCCTGGCTGTTTCATTTGTCTCAACTTTTGTGTTTTAAGGTACATATTTTAAAGACTTGTGTAGGTCATAATTATGAATAAATAAATAAATACTTTTTATTTGTGTCCAAGGGCCAGCGATCTTTTCTGTTAAACCTCTCCACACCCACCCGCCCGCCGACGGGCGATTTCAGATAAATGACTGTATGTCTACACTGCGCAGTGACGTATCCCGCTTCAACTTTCATCAATATGGACATACTATACGTCGTTAGAAAGAGGAGAATCTCCGCAATTCATTCATCCAGTTGATTTTGCAGAAATCATGAGCACCAAACCATAAATCATTGATATACACCAGCATGGTAAACGTGAGACACAAGAAACACACGGCGACTCCCTACCTTTGAAGCGGCCATAAAGCCGTAATATGTGTCCATTCCTCAATTATCTATATTCCAGTTGTCCGTAAGAATCCACTGATCAAAAGCATCAAAATGGTTTTTCATAAAATTATTCCAGCTTGTGAATACCGTCCTGTAAAGTCCATTTGTTTACCGTCTGCCAACTTTGTCCGGCAAATAAAGTCCATACTTTACCGGCCGCACCGAAATGTTTTCTAGTTCCTGTATGGTGATGTTGGGTATGCTTGTTTTCATCACTTTGCTGGCTACAAAATAAAAGTGTCCCCATCTTTTTCTGTTCAGTTTTCACCCCAGCAGAGCCCCTGAAGTAGATCGAGCGCTGCCTGTTTGAAGGACCAATAGACTTTGTTTACTGTTTTTCGCTGCCTTAGTATAGGAATAGCGTATTGGCTATCGACATGTCAATAACTCAGGCTTCTAGCCAATTATTTTACCTTTCTAATGAGGGCAGGCGTGCCCATCTCAGGTATTTAAGAGCCGAGGGGTTTCCGTGCGTCTGGCGACTTGTGGGCGGACTTTACGCAGCAGACGCACGGTGAAGAGACGCAGCAAACATTTACATTTCTTCGTAGGCATTTTCTGAGTTTACAATGGCGAAAGCCAGGAAGAAATCCAAATATATCCGAGAAGATGACCAGGAATGGACTATAGCATCATCTGATGAGAGTCAAGACAGTGAGTATGACTCTGAGAGAGAGGAGATGTTCGCTCAGGGACTTGACGACATCTTAGATCGGTGAGTAACGTTATCTTTGATCATGTTTTATTTATTTATTTTGCCATGAGTGAAATTTGAATGAAAGTTAGTGGGTGTTTTTTTTTTTTTTTATGATTACAGTGAACAGTACAGTATACATTAGCATGTCATAAATGATGCTAAATGGTTAGCGCCCCAGGGCCTAATTAGCCTTGCTAAGCCTAGCTAGCTAGCTAGCTACTCAACTACTCAGCTAAAGTTATGTAATCCTTGTAATCCTATTCTATAATGTCAGGGTTTTCCCTGCCATTATACGGCTTAGGCGCGGCGCCCAAGCGTTTTTGCCTCCCGCCTAAGCAGGGTTCTCCCCAGACGGTGGAACAGCGGCGCTACGCCGCTATACCGCTAGGTCAGCGGCGCTATACTCCGCGCGTGACGGTGACGAGCGTCCGTCCCCCGGCTGACGGTGACGAGCGTCCGTCCCCCGGCTGACGGCGATGAGCGTCCGTCCCCCGGCTGACGGAGTTGGTGACCGTCTGTCCGTGTCCCCCCCCCCCGGTGCGACGAAGCTCAAAATGAATGTAATTCATTTTTAGCCTCTAATTCCCTTTTATTTAAATTTTTTTTTTCAAGCTTGTAAACAAATTGAACTAGATCTTTTTCACTGACCAGACACTGGGAATATTCCCCCAATTCAATTATTCTGTTTATGTACAGTTATTTCCCTGATGTTTTTGTGTAATATATAATATCATATCCGTGTTTAATTGTTTACTATGTAAATAACACCCCATTGAAATGCATTTATATATTTTTTCATTATATTTGGTAACATTTGTGCATTACATTGTGTTTTGTAGGTCACAGTCTGACAGTGACGTGGATTGGGAGCCTCAAAGTAGGACACTCAGACGCCAAACCCCATCTCCTGCTGAAGGTGGTCGGCAGAAGCGGCAACGATCCTCCTCTGCATCCACCAGTGCTACCTCCCCCGCTGCATCTTTCACTGCCCCCTCTGGCTCAGGGGAAGCTGCAGCTTCTACACCAACTGCTGGACGTTCCCGTGCTGCCAGACGTGCCCGGGGGAGGGGCAGAAGAGGAGGATCCTCCAGAGCACATAGCTCCCACACGGAGGAACAACAGTGGCATGATGTGGGGGATGACGACGTTGAGCCTGCTCAAGTTGCCTTCATGCCGGTGAGACAGCCCGGACCACAGCAGGAGACCAGAGTGGCAACCAGTCCACTGCAGTTTTTCAGACTATTTTTCACCGATGCAGTGCTTGGGACTTTGATGGCAAACACTAATGCCTATGGAGCAAAGAGGCATGAAGGGGAAAAAAGAGGTCTGGCATAACATTGGCGTAGATGACATTTTTTCTTACCATGCCATGGTAATGTACATGGGGATGGTCAAGTGCCCTACGCTGGTGGATTACTGGAAAGGGTCCCGCCTCTATAGCCTTCCATTCCCCCCCTCTGTGATGTCCCGAAATAAATTCCTCAGGATTTCTCGTGCTCTCCACATGAGTGACATCACAGCAGATGAGGAGAATACAGCTAAGAGGGGGACACCAGCTTATGACCGCCTGGGCAAGATCAAGCCCCTTTACAGCCAGATTGTCAAAGCCTGCAAAGCCCACTTCCAGCCAGAGCAACACATCACAATTGATGAAAGGATGGTTGCATCAAAGGCCAGAATCTCCATAAAGCAGTACATCAGGAACAAGCCCACTAAGTGGGGATACAAACTGTTTGTTTTGGCAGATTCTGGCACTGGCTACACGTGGAATTTTTTTGTTTATGAGGGGAAGTCACCTAGCGCTGGAAGGGGACTGAGCTATGACTCTGTCATGTACCTCATGGACTTCGATTCCCTCGGTACAGGTTATCAGCTTTATGTTGATAACTTTTACACAAGCTCCCAACTTTTTCTGGACCTGCTAAAGAAGAAGACAGGGGCTTGTGGTACCATCCGCACAAACCGGGTTGGTTTCCCCAAGACCACCATCAATGACTTCACCAGGGGCACTCCTCGGGGGACAATCAAGTGGATCAGGGACAGCAAACTCCTTTTTGTGAAATGGATGGACACTAGAGAGTTGTCATGTGTTCCACCATTCACAAGGCATTCACTGGTGATACAACCCGAAGGGAGTGAAGACAGCTGGACAGTGGGCGGCGATCGATGTCCCCATTCAAGCACCAGTCAAGGACTATCAAGGACTAAGACGGAGAACCCTGTTTTGTGTGTATATAGATCATTCATTGTTCATATTTTGTTGATATTGGCACAGTTATACATACAGTAATAGTGTATTGATAGATAATACAATCCTTGTTTGAAATTCAGTTCAGTATAGTCTGTCATTTTTGTATAATGGTAACTATTCTGTAGTGTCTTGTCACATGACAATATCTCAATATGGCCACCTAGAAGCGTGTGGAAACCCCTCCAACCACCCATCAAATGAATGTGTGAATAAATGATGTTTTGAATCATGGAGAAAGGTTTTATAGTCACCAGAATGCTTCAGTAATGTTTCCAGTGTCACAGAAGTGAGTAAAAGCATTTGGCACAATTTGGCCATTTGGAGACGTTTTGGAGAGGTTCGTGGACGCCAGTGACACCACAAACTATAACCTCCATAACTCCCATAAGGGTAGGCCTAGAAGTCTAAAATTTCACCCAGGTGTAGTTGACAAGATGAGGAAGGTATGTGCTATATTGCCATATGCCTTACATAAAGCACATCCTAGTTATTGTTATTCAAATATGACCTATTATTTTCGAAGACAAAAAAAATTTTTTAGAGCCATGTTTGAACTGATGTCATTTTGGTTGTGTGTATGGTACATGCTAAATAAACACATTCACAGAAACTAGAGGTTGTCAGCTTTCAAATGGCGCATCATACATCCATCTCGAACTTGTAGTTCTTGTGTTATCAGCTTTTCCATTTGGGTATGCTAAATGGGCGAAATTACTGAAAATGGGTGGGTGTGAACAGGTTACCCCATACGAAATTATCACCTTAGAATGATATGGCATCTGATGTAGTAGGCCAAGCTCTGTGACAGTGTGGCTCTTAGAAAAACAGCCGGTGGAAACAACCTATTTTAATTGAAATAACTACTACTAATTATTATTATTGTAAATATTTTATTTTATTGAGTTTAAAATAACCTTGTGCACATACATTAGTCACTTATATTAAAAAAAATGAAAAGATGCATGTACCAGATTTAGCAGTCCTATATAATCTTTTTAATTACATTACTTTCTACTTTTGTATTAATTTATTGTTTCAAGCGCATTGTTTGCATTGAAAGGCATTTAATATTGTGAATCAACCGTCAAAGTTGTTAAAATTGCTCCCATTATTGCTTTGTTTCCTTTCTGTTACCTTTCTAAGTGCTCTGGGCCTCCACAGCCACCGTAGTGTTGTATGGGCGTGTTTTGTATTGGGGCATGTCTTTAGGGGGCGTGGTTTGTAGCGGCTCTGGCTTGGCTGTGGTCGTTACCTGCTCGGGCCCTAAATATGAGCATGATATGTCTCCTCTAAGCTCACCAGATCTAAGATCTCATCAATCCACCCTAATGCATCAGATTTTTGGGGAAAATGTTGTGATTTTGTTGTTAAAGATGTTTGAGAAATTGAGAAGAAACTCCTGGACCTATCCCTTTATCTGGATCTACAACAAGACTTACTGGTGTCTATTCTGAGACCCTTCCTCGATCCAAGATCGTGAAAATCCATTCAGTAGTAATCCTGCTAAAACAGACACAAACAACAACAAAAGTACAGTGCTATATAAATAAGATGATCATTGAGATTATTTGGTAGCTAGACAAAGTAGATTAACAGGATGTGCTTTTGATTAAGCAATAATGTACTTCTGAAGAATATTACCATCATCCCCACAGTCAATGATGATTCACTTTTGTTTTCTTAAGTACTTTTACATGACATATCATAAAAGCAACTGTATTCTGAATAAGGCATTCCTCTACAGCGGTGGGATCTCTCCAGAACTTCTACTGTAATCACACCATCACCCTCATTCACTCTGTCAGCGTCTTTGTGTCTTTCCAGTGAAAAATCAGGTGTGACTTGGAAATATCCAACCAGCTGAAGGTGTTCACAGGCTCCCATCTGAACAAGCCCAGACAGACCAAGGAAGAAAGTCACTCTCATTGTCCAACCTGCACACGTTGTGGTTACAGAAAATGTCTGTCACCATTATCTGCTACACCTCTTCATCATTTTACATAGTGTACATACACAGGGCAAAACACAGATATGGTTTTAGGGAACCAAAAGCACCATATGTCATTTAAAAAAAAGTTATTGTTCCACATTTGTGCCTTTGCAATACTTTCTTTCAACAAACACTGCATTGTTTTAAGCCACAAGAATCATATCAAGCAGTCTTTTGACACTTGACTTGACCTGAACTTTTGACGTGCCCTCTGTGAGATAATTACAGTGGTTGGTATTGAAGAAAAAAATAAAGATACTTCACCTCACAAGGAACTTTTAACTGGTTATAAAACATTCTCAATGTAATACTGATGCCTCTATATGATCTACATAAGCAAACAGATCTAACTGTAACTATATATGGGTTGAATAAGTCATGAGTGCTGAGGACGAATTAAGGAATCAGATCAAGATATCATCTGTATTTTGCTTGTTCACAAATGCAGCACTCAGCAGTGGATTGTTCGTATCAGACATGTTCACACATGTGGGAAATACTCTGTATTGTTTGGGCGAGGGGTGTTGCCTAAGAGTCTACAGACTTTTGACTCTGTAATGGTAGCTCTTTTGCGTTGATATCAATACTACATGTATCCGCAATATGAACAAAAGAGTGGAAAGTAATTTACAGGCAAGCAAAGAGCAGCTACACTCACTCATGCTCATAAAGATCCCAGTGTGGAAAGAAATCTGCAGCGTTTTTAATCTGTGTCCAGCAGCAGCGTGACTGGGCTGCGTGGAAGCTCAAGAGACCGGGTGGGGAATTATTCTGGGGCGATGTTTTGCCAAGCTTTGATGATGAACAGTTAAAAGACCATTTCTGACTGCCCCGGTGTACATTTCAGTATGTGTAACAGCTTTTTTATAACATGTTGTCGACATTTGCTCACTATGAATTAAATCCAGACAATTGTCTACTCTAGTCACCTGGACTCAAGACGAGGGAGCTGGCAGGGTAAAGTCTGGGGCAAATAATGTGGACATTTGTTACACATACAGCTCCGACAGGTTAATAAATACATTAATCAATTCTAAGTTACATTGCATGTGTGAAAGGGGATTTAGTCTTACCATCTTTTTTATTCTAGTTATTCCTTTTACATAGCCAGAAAATGATGCATTTCCTCATTACTTTGCAACCTGCAAACAGCTGTTTAAAAAAGAAAGACAGTATTAGAAATGTTTCATTGCTTTCACTTGCTTTAAAGATAATGCTTGCACTAGTCAGATCAAGATCTTTCTGACATGAAGTGTTCCACATGGGCTGAGAGATAGATTCATTAAGTAAAAGATGCAGAACAACACTACTGAAAATAAGTAAAAGCATTCAAAATGTTACTAAAAGGAAGTGTGTCTACATTTTCAAAAGCAAAATTAATCTTAATGCAGATAGTTAATGCAGATCTTCCTCTTCTGAATAAAATGTATTCCCCAAAACAACATAGTGCACCTTTAATGTTAGCAACAACCCCTGTCATCTCATTTAGCCACTTGTTAGCAACCGTCTTTGTAAAGAAGTAAAAGCTTAAGCAGTTAGGTATGAGTGTTTGTGTTTTATGTTGTAGAACAAAATGTGAAAATGTCTTAAGCTTGTGTGAACCAGACAGACAGACACGCACTGACTTAAGACAATAGAACCAGAAGTACAAATATCCTGGTTGCAGGGCTCATCTCTGCAGCACTCTACTGAATGTAGGCCTGATAGAATACATTGTACATTTACAGCACTGAAAACAAAATACAGCTGGGGCTAATGAGAAAGTTACCAAATATGTTAGGATCATGTATTTTTGGAACATTTCAACAAGTAGATGTTGAGATTGACCTACTTCCTGGCAATCCATTCAATAGTTGTTGAGATATGGTGGACATGATTGAATGAATGATGAGTCCTTGAATCCACGGCATGACTAAAAAATACTGTTTTCACTGAATAAACTTTTGTTGCAACTTTGAACTACATTCAAATATATTTTGTGTTCTGTTAATTATAATAACAATAATAATAATAATAATTGGCTATGTAGTGGTATTGCATGTTAAAGAATATGTCATTGATCCTTGAAAGTTTATTTTTTAAATATGTAGTAAGATATTGTTTTTACCATTGCAGCCTCAGTCGATCTGCTAGATATCAATGTCACGATGCACACCACATTATTTCCTTGTTCTTTCATGTCAAACCTTCACTTGTCCTACCTGAAAAACAGTTTATTGAACCTGTCTTTAATTGTCAACTCACCATGAATCTGAATGTTGTACAATACAAGAGTCTATCAACAGTTTCATCACAAATTGTCTCCCTTCACACACACACACACACACGCTGTTTCATTGTGAGTGCAACTTTTCCTATCCCAAGTCTTCTTCCTGCTTGGTTTGTTGAAGAGAAAGCTGCTAGAACAACAAGTAGAGCCACAGTTGCTTTTTGTGAGCACAGTGTGTGCACTTTGACCAGAGTGGTTCTCAAACTAAGGAGCAGTTCAGGTTAACTGTGTCCCATTGTGTACATTTCTGGTTTTAATTTACCCTTAATGATAAAGCAACGACATAAAATCATCAAAAATCATCAAACTATTAGCTATTATCCATCCTCGTAAAACATTACTCGTCTTTCCTGCCTTTTCTTTAAAAACTTACAGTACAGTGGAAAGTGTTCATCTATTTTTAGCGCCAGTAAGTGTGACAGCTCTAAGCTCTGTTCAGTCAGCAGCAAAATGTTTGACGGCTGAATATCTGAAGAAGTGTCTTTGTTCATTCCACAGCAGGCAGAACAAGATCACGCTCACTCTTCGTGAGACCAAATGTGACACTTTAGTTGGATTAGATGTCACCTTGTGGTTTTACAAACATCAGTATCAATGCTAACAATTTATGCCATGACATGTTCATATGATATATTTTATGTTGGCTATCTGGAGCTTGGAACTTACATAGATATTGAAAATGGTGATCAGAGTCATGCCAAAGAAAATATTTTAAAGGAGCACTATGTAGTTTTGGAGAAGAAATTCAAACTCAGAATCTTGATATTTACACAGTGTTGGGGAAGCTACTTTTCAACTTGTAAAACTACATGTAGTTCAGCCTTGCAGTAGTTTGAACAAACTACATATCTGCCCCTGGAGAAATGTAGTTTGTAAACTACTGCCAAAAACAAGTAGCTTTAGCAACTACCTATACTCATTAAAATAATGAGTATAAGTATTATATTGTTAAATAAATCAACATATGGTGTATATGAAACAAAATATAATAGTAAAAAATTACATGCCAGCAGAAATATGCCTCTCAAGTCAATTTTTATTTTTTATAGAACAAAAGCTGACATTTTTGGTCAACACCACAGGAACTTAAGAGGCACTAACACTTAGACACTAGAACTAGATGCCAGGGCAGAATCGCTTGTTGACACGACACATGAGCAGTCTCTCAAGTTTTTATCAGATAACTGGTTCCGTTTGACATCTTTACCAACACTAAAAAGCCGCTCACATGCTGCACTGGCTGGGACACCAGTGTTGATCTTTACAAACACTTTGGACATTTTGGGTAGAGATTTGAAAGCATTTTGTTGGGACTCATCTGGTGATTTCTTTGAAGTCAAAATTATTGTTGTTTTCAGCTTGCAGAGCTCACATGTCAACACGTAGGTTGTGTCTGTAGATGCATCTATATCCAACATATACATGCTCAAATATGGCCATGGTTGGGATGGCGCGTTCGGGGCGCATCAGGGGTAACAGGAGGGTTGTCCATGAAGTGCTTGTGCCATATGAGCACTGCCTTCCTTGGCACAAAGACCTGCCCACTCTGTGAAGCATTTGAGTGCTGCCAGGGCAAGCCAAACAGAGGCCGCGTTGGCTTGGCATTTCAAGACATGTTTCATGCGTTTTTTCAAAGAAAAAGAAAATTTATGTTATATAGTTCTTTTTTTAAATAAAAATATTTCATGTTATTGGTCAAAATTGTAGTTTGTAAATTGAGTAGTTAAATTACAAAAAATGACCCAAAAAGTAGTTGAATTACTTGACGCACCACAACATATGAATGTAGTTTAACTACCAGCAAGTTACAGCAAATTGTAGTTAAGCTATGTAGTTAAACTAAATGTAGTTTAAATCTCCCCAACACTGTTTACTGCTCTAGTCTAACACAGATGACTGTAGGCCAATGCAACAGATCAAGCTGAATTTGCTTTACCATAACACCACACATTAGCAGTTAGCTTTGACTCTCCTGCTCGTAGACTGACACATACTCATCTCAAAGCCAGAAGAATAACAAGCAAATCTTCGCAAAGCACAGTCGTGCACAGTGTTAGAAGAGAAGATTTGTACCACCCACTACACTGAGACTGGTAGCAGTCCACTAAGCTGACTCTTGAGAGAAAACGAAGAAGTATATTTCCCCTAACCTAACTAATTCAACCCTGAGACCCATTTGCTCTAAAACATTATCAGATAAAGAAAAATACATAGTATTAAACCTCAACCATCTGTTGCCCCAGTCCAAGTTTAGCAGCTTCCTGGTGCTCTCCCCTGCTTTGTCACAGACATTCAGCCAGCATTTATTCCACCACACCAGGAAGAGCTCAAAAAACAGGGGAGAAGGAGGAAATAATTTCTTCAGGCTCCCACATCAACTCTGAATCCATATGAGGAAGTAGAGATCACAAATTCACAGAGCGTCCTTCCTTGCTGGTCAGAGTGATCTTGCTTTCTCAGCAGCAGGCAGTCACTTCCTCTTATGAGTAATAAGAGCAGCTTTCCACAGACCGGTCTTCTTGTCAGAGTGACTGACTGACTGAGAGCAGCTCACACAGAGAGAGGCAGCGGGAGAGACTCCGGACTCACACTCTGATCTACCACTTTATGAATGTGTAAGTACAGAATAAGACAACTTCTTGAGTCATGTGACAGTGTAGCGCTGCTGTTTGTGTTAAATGTGATTTCCTAGACAGAGCCTGTAGTTTTGTCTTGTTCAAACTTGTCATGTTTCAGATTGTGAGAGGCAAGGAGGTGTCAGATTGTCCACTTACTCAAGTACTGCGTTACTGAGAGCAAAGGTTGTTGGAGTCGGGACATGTGAGGCAATCAAGCAGAAAAAAATCAAAGCTTACACTCTTCATTTTCAGGGAAAAGGAGTGTGAGTGCCTTGTAGTTGTTCCGAAGTCAGCAGCAAAGGATGTGGTTTGGTGCAGGTTGTAGCAAGCTTGTGCAAAGCCAAGCCCCTTGCAGAGGGGAAAAAGCATCAGATAAGAACATCTTCAACTGAACTGGTGTCCTGTTTGTAACGTTTCATTTTAGATGAGATATTTATTTTGTTTTTTGTAGAACAAAGAAACATGGTTTGCATTACGTCTTTGGTTTTTCCTCATACTTGAAATGTTTGATTGACATATACCTTGTAGTAGAGGCTTACTGATGCATGGCAATGATCAAACAGCCTGAACAGAGAGAAATGCGTCAAAGCGTGATAGATATGTTTTGTAGGTTAGGTCATTATGATGAGCTTTCTTTAAACTCAACACGCCTCTCTGGTGCCAGTGGTTCTGTATTTCTTTGTTTTAGGTGTGAGAAGTTAAAGTTAAAGTTTTGTACACAGAATAGCTCTGCTTGGTGGGAGGACAAGTGGAAGAGGTTGAGTCATTCAACAGTCTTCACCCTCAAGTCCATCACTGTGATGTTCAGGGGGTTTCCACAAAGAGCCATAAAAGATTTCCTGAATGGGCCGAAGCTTGTCACATTAATACATTCACATCAGTGCCATTCATGTTTGTTTTTGAGACTGACCTCAATGACAGTGCAAGAAGTCAGACCAGAGATCAGTGGAGACCCTCAGCTTCCTCTCTTAGTGTGTGTGTGTGTGTGTGTGTGTGACAGGGGCTTTCTTAACCAGTGTGACATCAGCCGGTGTTTGTGCTTGCGTTGGCAGTCATGAGTTTGTGGTAAGCAGAGCAGATTCTATGAGAGAGCACCAACCCACAATCAATTTATTGGGAAAACCCCTGTGAGACCACAGCTGTGCTTCTGTGCTTCCTGTGTTTACACTGACAGAGTTTGACACTCCCTCCGTCCCCTTTTCACACCTGTCAACTGTTCTGAAGCACAGGCCGTTGCTGTGGAGACACTGATGAACCACAATAAATAGGCAAGGAGGATTACCCAGCCACACAGTCCTGAGGAGACAGAGGAGAGGAAGCACACAGAATCCAGCATGGACCACCACCAGCAGCATGCCAAAGTGGAGCGGTTTCTCAAGTTGGGGTACTCTCACAGCGACATCCTGAGGGTGCTGGAGAGCCTCCGCCACGATGCCCAGACCAATGACATTCTGGAGGAACTGATAAAGACGTGCCACACTCGCACTCACAGCAACAAAAGTGTCCCAAACAGTCCCAAGCTGGTGCCCAGAGGCTCCAGCCCCAGTCCCAGTCAACCTAGACCTGGAGCAGACAGAGAGCCAGCCACTGGCTTCAGACCAGTGGTTATAGATGGAAGCAATGTGGCCATGAGGTTGGTCAACTCACTATTCTTATCATTTAGAATACCTGTATTATATCTCAGATCATTTATATTTGTATCCAGCTGCAGGGGCGGAACAAGCAGTCATATGTTGAGTATGACTTGAGTATTTCTGTCAGTTAAAGGATAAAGGTATAATGAGTAAGTTACAGGAGCAAAAGTAAAAGTACTTGTTGGCCAGCATGGTAGATATCAGAGTGTTATATTATTATCTAATATGTGCCATAACACAATAGTAGCTACAGTCTCTAGAACTTCAACCTTAAAATAATGTTTTTTACAAGTGTTTATTACTCAAGTATAAAATGTAAAAGTATTTTCCTTCAAATAGTTTATTCTGTGTCCATATCACACCCATAGTTGTTTAAGACTAATAATATTTAAGAAGCATATATGTGGTCCTTTACATCAAACTTATGGCACAGAATTACATGGGAAAATTAAATGTAACTAAAATACTTCAAGTCACTGGAGTCAAATATATGCCTCTGAAAAGTTTTAAAGTAACAGAATAGAAATAACAAGTAAAATACTTGAGTATCGTGCTCACGCGCCGTACAGCTCTTGAGTCAATGTACTTGGATGAATTTCCGTTTGTATATCAGCGTCTCTATTTGTGTCAAATCTTGTTTCACTTCACAGATTTGAGCACACCACACTTCCTCTTTAAAGATGTGGGAAGTAGAAAACACGGTGTGTGCCTGTATTCTCTTCTGTCCACTACATTCAGGATCACACAATGCCTGAAGGGCAGAGCAGTCAGGGCTGCCACCATTGTTACACTTTCCAAATGTGACTTACATTGTGTGTACAATAAGACGTGAAATGCTTGTGCATGTCCACATGTTCATGTGGTTGCCATTTTTATGTGGCTTTATTTGGGTACAAAGGAAGTTCTGAGTCAAAATGAACGCATACAAATAACATTGCAAGTAGGTTGAGGGCATGATATGAACTAAAAGAAAAATGTTTGCACAACACATATTCCTGTAAGGACATGAGGTCGAAAGAGGAAGAAGAATACAGTATTTACCGTCACACCTTTAGTCCCAGGAGAGGTGACTGTAGTCTGGCCTCAGGCATGAGATCTCACAGGCTGTGAGGAGACTCATCAGGCTCTTCTTTCTGTTTCACTATATGTGCTCTGAATACCTGCATCAGAAACTGACCGACAAGTTGTCACCTTTCAAAATGTCCAACCTCATTCGGTCCAACTACTAACTATTTCATTTCATCACCCTTGTCAGTTTATGCGGTTACTTAAAGAGCACTAAAGTGGTTTAGTATTGCACTTTCATCAAGCAGGGAGACTTGTGAGCAACAGATTTTTTTTTTAAAAAATGGTCAAATTCGTAGCAGCAGAAGTTGACTGACTTTTAGCTCCAAGAATGACTCAAACTGCAAAAAACATTTTGTATAATGCAACCCAATATTTTCTTTTGTTGGACCCTCCCTGCTTGGTATCCACCCACGTCCTACTGGGGTGGCTAGTATGTAATGCAGGCTCTCTGAGATCAAACCGAGATAACTCTGACAATCTCACTTCAGTAATATCCTCAGACTTTAACTACAGAGACAAAGAAGACATTTACTAACTGACCAAATCACCCTGACATCTACATTTTTTCAGTGTTTACATGCAACATTTTTTTTTAAAGCAAACGATATGGAGCACTGTGTATAATGTGAAAGGCGTCACTGGTGTGAAAACAAGCACTCATCCCCTCGGCTACACACTGTGTTTTACTAACTGTTGTAAGTAACAGTGGTTTATTCTATCTGCTTTTCATTGAAAGGAACTAATAAACCCACTGTACACTACCTACTGAGAAGACCTGGGTACAGAGCATTATCCACTCCACTTAAGCATACTCTGGAGGTGTTTGGATGAAATACCCATTTATTACTGGCTAACTTACACCAATCACATTACCAAAGCCAGCTGGTAGAAGCGTGAAAACACAATTTCCACTGTTTATGCTCTTCTTTTATGAAATATTCTCTCTAGATCTACTATAACTGATGCTATAATAGCATCTACTCTAACCTCCTCATGAGCCACCATTGTTGTTTTCAAACGTACAGTCGCTTCTCTTATGACTAGCACCAACTCTTAACAGGACAAGGTCAATTATGACTCTTTCTATCTTGAATATTTGATCCATGGTGGTTTTATATTTGTAAAAGTTTCCTTGTGCCGACAAAAGTAATTTAAGAAGCTCTCACATCATCACAAAGTCTACGGGCGGGGCGGGAACTGGCAGGCAGGGCCAGCAGGAGAAACTTACAGATATGGGCCACCTCATCAGGAGGTAAACACAGAAGATAGAAGCTTTGTTGGCATATGTAGACCTTTGGCATCAGGACCATAAAATACATCCATAGCCTAATAGGAGACACAGTTTGCAAGTAGCTGTGGAGTAGAGTGGCGCATTTAGCAGCTAAAGAAGTCGATTTTCCCACGACTTTGTGGTGACCAAACCACTAATGTCAGGTGATCAGACCCTGAAGAAATGCCAATGTTGCTCTGTCTACTGAATGTGTAAATAGAAAACCATTTGCTAAAGTGTTAGCCTTAACAACTCTATAAGGTGGAGAAAAATCGATTATTGCTGCTTTAAACAAGCCATTAATATAATAATATTTTGTATGAGCACATAAATGATAAGAATACTTTGCATCAGAATGACTACTTTACTCTAGTATTTTCACTTGTTTGGTAAATTTCTCCTCTAAAGCTAAAAATCTTGATTTCTTCCTGAATGCAGTACAGTTGGCTCCCTGTGACAGCCTGTTCCATTCTCTCACTGCTCCTTACATGTGTCTCTATCATCAGCCAATTGTGTGGTTTAACTCAAGGACCCAATCAAGCCTTGAAGCATAAAACACGTCTACAAATAAACCATCTGCAAACACAAGGAGTCTGTAACTGTCTGATAGGATTGGTTACATTTGAGGAAGTGACAGGCATCAAGGTAATGTCACTCAAAGAAAATGTTATAACACACAGTGCCAATAAAGATATGTAGGGCTGATGACTTTATCTCATGCCAAACCTTGTGTTTGGTACCTGTTGTATGCAAAGTGTCTCACTACTTCCTGCTGATGGAATGAAGGGAAACCCCCATGTGCATGCACACACACACACACACACACACACACACACACACACACACACACACAGATGTTTATGTTCTCCTCCACGCAAAACAATCCAGTTTTCTTGTTCAGTAGCTCCTCAGTACAGTCTGGTAATGTGAGTGTTACAGCAGGGTTTGATTTCAGAAAACAGATGTTTGTCAGGTGAACTTGTACAGAACTGTTGGCAGTTCAGACTGATACATGTTTGTGATTGTAAATAAGGATTTTCAGGTTGCCCTCACTCATTTATCTATGAACTCTAATAATTGTCCATGACTCATGACTCATCAAGTTCTTCAGGTTTTATGGTGCAATATGTAAGAATTGGCCACCGGTGGAATTCATTCTCAAACCAGAAAGATGGCAGGATATCTCTAGAGTTACTTCTAACTGCTGCTAAATAAAGCTGCTGTTTGCTAGTTAGCTCAGTTAGCAATGCAACTAGCAGTTCGGACTGAGAGCTCAGAGCAAAGGTAGTATTGATGTTTACACCTCGAGCACAGGAGCTTTAGACTGGGACCAGATGGGGCTAACTGGTTTGCATGCCAACTTCAGTAGATATCTTTACAACACAGTCCATAGACATTATAACTGACATTTGCTGTTATTCCTGTACAGATGCTGATCATTTAGTGACATTTTTTAACTCATGATCTTGTCACATGAAGGAAAATGTGTAAAGCTGGTACTACACAAAATATCCTTTGTAAGTCTTCCCCCAGGGTGTAACTTTGGAAAAAACACTTAATAAAGTTAAGTTATGATCAGTTTAAATTGGACATCAACAAGAAGGACACTGACAGATACTGCCAAACATCATGTTTTTCTTTTTGTGTGAGAAATCTTCACTTATTTTGTAACTGACCGTGAAACAATAATTCAGACAACATGCACGTGAATAGTCTATGTCCAGTTACTCATCTCAGTGCTTTTGCAATGTTCTTTAGCAATGTTTCAGAGAACTCTGAAAACATGCCTTGTGACACCATCTACTTCCTGAAAAAGGTAGAGAAGATGTGTGTGCGTGTGCATAACAGGCACAAAAACACAAAAGAAGAAGTTGGGTTTTTTTTTACTCTGGCCTCTTTGTCTTTGTAGCCATGGTGACAAGAAGGTGTTTTCGTGCCAGGGCATCCAGTTGGCAGTGAACTGGTTCTGGGACAAAGGGATGAGGGACATCACTGTGTTCATTCCCCTGTGGAGGAAGGAGCAGCCGCGACCAGAGGCTCTCATTACAGGTAGGATCACCTGACTAAGCTGAGGTAGCAGTGCCCACTCATTCTCACAATTTGAGGTCAGTTAAAGGAAAATGCCACCAAATGTGAGAATTCCTTTGTTATACTTTTTAGTTTAATCAGGGTTTGTGTACATATTATTTTTCCTTTGAGGCGTGCCACCCAACTGTGATGTCATATTGCCTAATGACACGTCTTCAGACGATGATTCATTTAATGTGGCAGTGACTGTGGGCTGTTGCTGTTCATCAGGATGAACCAGAATTTAAGCATCAGTTGTGGACTAACCAACACCAAAATACATGACTTCATCATAAATGCTTCTAGCGTCAACACTAAATGTTTAAGGCTCACAAGTCATCTGTGATGAGATGAATTCTGAAGTTAGAGACAGAAGCCTTAAACATAACATAATATAATATATTTCGATTTTTTAAGAAAGATTTTTGAAAGAAAAATTCATTGTTATGATGATCTGGGATAAACTGTACTCAGAATGTCCCAATGTATTATTTGTGTATGAGAAAAGATGTGAGTTAATTCTTGTAAATTAAAGTAACATCAATTCAACGTCCCATGTAAGCTTCTACACAAACTGAAACACTGATAAACCAGTCTTTGTTTCTGCAGAAGGGAGTCTTCTTTACAGGAAATGGTTCATTTTACACTTACAGCAGCAAATCAAGCAGTTTCATAAAAAAAAAAAAAAAAAATGAAGAAACAGTAGAAGCCACAGCACTGTGTGTGTTTCATACAGCATGTTGAGACAGTGCTGACATGAGCTGGAAAGTGATCACCAAAACAGTTCCCGAAATTGAGGAAATAAGACAAACTACGTTCTTGATAAATGTTCTAGCATGTTAGATGACACACATCACACATAACTGATTGGTTACTGGTAGATGCCACCGATAGAGTCATTTAAATGATTTCACCTTGTTTCACTGTGAAAAACAAGTAAACTGCCGTGGAAAAAATGAGAAAGTGTAAGCATCAAAACTGAAATCCAGTACTTTGCTCATGTTGGATAAGGCTCTTTGCTGAAAGCTCCACCTTTTATGATCATGCTGTAAAGCACCATGTCAAAACAAAGATATTATCAGAGATAAAAACTCATGTGGACTGGGGCGCCGTTTAGCTCAGTTGGTAGAGCGCGCAATCCCATGTGCCGAGGCTCTGCAGCAGACCCGGGTTTGACTCCTGTCCTGGGTCCCTTTGCTGTGTGTCACTCCCCCTCTCTCTCATCCTGTTTCCTGTCACATCTTTAGCTGTACTATCAATAAAGCCATAAAAGGCCAAAAAAATACTTTTGAAAAAAAAACTCATGTGGACTGTGTGCGGTTCACACATCTCAGTAAACGTCTGCTTATCGGCAAGGAGATGCTCTCTGCTCTTTGAAGTGCTGATAGCTCCAGTACACCTGTGTCAGTTATCCATGGACATCCTTCAACCAGCACCACAACTGTTTCCACACATTAATGTTTTCCACAGCTGTAATGTTGGCTGCTATCTGACCTCTTTCTGCTGGCAAAGATCTGGCTCTTAAAACAATTACAATGCACCCTGGGAATTTTTTGGGGGGCTGAACATACTTATATACAAACATACCAAGTTATTACTCAAGTTAAAATGAGCGAGGACTTTTTGATTTAAAGTCATTGGCTGATAGTATAGTAGACCTTATAATAAACAATGATAAACACGAATGTCATTGTTCCGTAGATCAACATATTCTCCACGAGCTGGAGAGGAAGAAGATCCTTGTGTACACGCCTTCCCGCTGCGTGAACGGTAAGAGGGTGGTGTGCTATGATGACCGCTACATCGTCAAGCTGGCCTTCGACTCTGACGGCATCATTGTGTCCAACGACAACTACCGTGACCTGCAGATGGAGAACCCCCAGTGGAAGAAGTTCATAGAGGAGAGGCTGCTGATGTATACATTCGCTAATGACAAGTAAGACCGATGGCAGCACCAGGTCACCACACCCAGGCAACATGCAGGGCCGTGTACAGAGTAGGAAATGAAAAAGGTGTGCCCCTTTCTGCACACTGGTTGGAGTGAAGGTTCCTTTTTTGGCCCAACCTCACACCACTCGATGAACTACCATCACCTGATCCAACTGTGTTTCTGTGCTGTGCAGGTTCATGCCTCCAGACGATCCTCAGGGCAGAAACGGTCCCACCATTGATGATTTCCTGCGGAAGAAGCCGTGGACCCCAGACAACAAGCAGCAGCACTGTCCTTATGGTAGGTTTACGTTCCTGTTCCACCTGGCAGCACACAGAAGTGCTCGGGTTCCACTTCCTTGTACTCTCCTGGGAGATTAAAACTGCAACCACACCATACATACAATACAATCAGAACCGGTTTAAGGAATATGAAGTGTGTGATCAACATTTATAATTAATATAAAGGATAAAGACACAAAACAAGCATTTATAGACAAGCATACACAGTGTAAAGCATTACATCAGAGCTGCAGTCCTATTCCAAACTGCATGTTACAGAAAAGGAAAGTAAAAGCTATTTTGACACCAGTGCCACCTAAAGAAGGAAAGCTGAGCTCTGGCCTCAGCCATAGCCACTGGCTGAGGCTGAGCCTGAGGCTGAGACTGAGCATGAGCCTGAGGCTGAGACTGAGGCTGAGACTAAAGCTGCTGACATGTCTATAAAGTTAAGTGTGGCTGTGATGTCACTGGCTGGTTACTGTTACAACTGGCCAAGGCAGCACTATAAAGCTAAACACTCTCATCAGGATTGCACATCAGAACCAAGTAGTTCGATCAAACTTGATACATGTGATATACGTACAACCCAGAAGTTTATGTGTAGCCTATCAAACCAGCCAAAAGCAACAATACTGTACATTTCAGTATCTTTAAACATGGTCCGTTGGGTCTGGTGGCTCTTAAGAGAGCGATTAACAGCTGGTTCTGAGCCCGTCTGACTTTGATGGCTGAAGTTTCCCCCAAGAATTACATTGCAGCCATTGAAGCCCATTTTGCAACTGCCGGGTGAGGTGATCTGCAAGACCAGTTCCAAAACCTTTTGTACTTGTATTAGTCATGTAGACACCAATTTAAACACCACCACCACAAACTGGTGGGCCAACATCAAATGTCCTGGACTCACCCCAGTCATTAAGGTTTAACCTTTGGGCAAATGTGTTTATCTGCAACAAATTCAATGGCAATCCATTTGTTAAAGATATTTCACTTTGGACCAAAGTGTTGGATAGACTGAATGAAGACTAAATAATTAAATAATATCAACAGAGAAACCTCCCAATAATAAGAGAAGACTGTCCATTCTTTCTGATTGTTGGGTTGCCAGTCTGGTAACTACAGTGCAGAAAGTGTACTTCTTAGATTTACACAACCACTTTAGAAAATATTTCAAACACCAAAATGTTTGTGCTACAGATAGAGGAAGTATATATTCCTGGTTTCTAGAATCTGAGTCTTTAATGTAGCAGCTGTGCTCCTGTGAAAAACTGTGAAATCTGTTCTTGTGTTAGTTTTGTACAAGAGTACAATTTTCCATCTACCATAATATAATCTATCTATAAATACAAGTAACCTCTGTCTGTCTGTCTGTGTGTGTATGTGTGTGTTCCTCAAATATCTCTGCGGATCAGGATCAGACTGAGAGTTTCAACATGGCTGCTGCGTGGTTCAATGGTGTGATATTTTGCATTTGTTTGGACTGCAATGATACCGTTAATAAATTATTTCATAAATGGTTTACAAATTCCACGAGCATTGTCCACCGGAGCCACTACAGTCACGTGCGCACCAGAGCCAATCACTGCACACGTAGCCACGCGCGCACCAGAGCCAATCACTGTACACCATGGCCACGCGCGCACCAGAGCCAATCACTGCAGAGCCCACCGACCCCCCACCTTAAGAAACAAGCAGATTTATACCTGCAGCTGCGCGAGCTGGACCGGGATTTTGCCGGCGGTTCGGTCCCGTTCTGTTCTGTGCATCTAAACTGACTGTTGTGGATTAATGAGATTAAACGAGTCCGGACCGAGTCTGTTCGGGTCTGAGGAGATCCGGAGATGCGCGGACAACAAAGTGGAATCGGAATCTGTGGATGTTCGTGTGTAGCTAGCCGCTAGCTAGCAGCTAGCTCCTAGCCGCTAGCTACACGGCCCACCTCCCGAGGCGACGGACCGGAAGCATCGGCACGTCCAAAACCGGACCTAGGGTAAATCATGTCCGCCACGCTTTTTCGCGAACATCGCCGTCACGTTTGCTTTGTGTCTGGTGCAGGAAGAAACGGTAAAAACGGGCTTTTGTCACGAAATTGTCCAAGCAGCAAGTTTGGTTGTTGAGGAACAGGAAGTTGTGGGAGGGACCTAGGCGGATGATTGACATGCAACGACGGTCGGTGTGTGTTGAGAGTTGAGAGATTTGTGACATTTAGCGTGTTTGGAGTGTGTAGTTAGTGTGTTATGTAGTGTTTGGTGTAGTGTGTTAGTGAGTAGTGGAGTCGTTTTTTTGTTTAATGAGTCAAAATAATGAGGAGAAGCTGAATGTGGAGCAGGCAGTCCAGCTATTTATTCAGCTGGAAGGAGCTCAGGCAGACCTGAGCATTGCCTGCATTTAAATGTAAATAGTTACATATAATTTTGTAAATTTTTTAAATGTATGCACAAATTTAGATAAACAACAATTTATATTTGCATTATAAGTTAAAAAAAAAAAAAATTGTTAAACTTATTTGTGGTTTTCACAGTAAAAAAATCTAACTTTTTCTACTCGGATTTCATGTTTTTCTTTTTTGTGATTTTAGGTCCATTGTGTTAATACAGTATGTCAAAATAAAAAAAATAACTGTACAGTCACACATGTGAGGTTGTGCTGAAAATAATGACACCAAGTAAATAGCTTTTAAGATGAAATATAATGGCAAAATCAAAATTATAGCTGCTGCGCAGCAATGGGTCGGGTCCGGGCTATTTTTTGGCAAAATTAGGCAATTCTGAGCAACAAACAGGAGAATAGGAAGACCAGACAGTTGACAACCATGTTCACTTTGGACAACTTGAGGCTTGAACTCACAACTTCTGGAACCAAAGACTGTCATCTATCGCTCTGAGCTAATTGGCAAGTGGCATTATAACAGTGGCTTGACAAATTGATTAAGCCATTCACTGTTGTGCAGGCAGATTTGAAACCACTGTAAAAAATTCAGTTATCAAGACAAAAATCTGACACATATTGCAGCATGGAGATGTTGGTAATTTGTTTTTAAAAATGATTAATTTGCTCCATAAGTGAATAACTAATGTTTAAAAATGCTGCTTGCATTGACTGCAATTATTCACATGAGAGCAGAATTCAAAATGTTCTCAAAAATTCAGTTTTTTAGGTAAAATTCTGATATTTGTCAAACATCATCTACCATGACATGAATTTTTTCATGAACATTGAAGATTTATTTATCTATCTATTTTTTTGCAGGTAGGCTATATGTTTACAGTAGTGTTCACAGTCAAACATTTTCATGCACTGTTGGCCAAAATTGTGGGAGGTCTTCATACATTTTACAGTTTAAAAAAAAACAGAGTGATGGACTTCATAATTTTAAATAGGTATAAATGTACAAAAGTTTCTTTAGTACTGGGGCTACAGTTTGATGAAAGTGTGAAGTTCTAGCAGGTTGATTTGTTATGAATTTTCAAAGTTTTAACTTTAGACACTTGCTGTAGCGCCACCATCAGGACTATTGGCTTGGGTTTACAGCTGAAGTAATCTGGCATGAGACTGGACCTTTATGCAAAATTCGGTTAGCTTTCACCCATGGTCCTGTCCAAGCTATTTGTTTTTATTTAATTTAGAGGCTTGCTGTGATGCCACCATCAGGACAATTGTCTTGTGTTTCATATTGAGAACATCTGACATTTTGATCTGTCATCATCACCATTACCATCATCACCCTTGCTGGGTCTCGAACACACAACCCTTGACACCGAGAACCAGCTCCTAACTCGCTGAGCTAATTGGCTGGAAGTGAGACCAGCTGTGTAGCTGCATTTGTCGACTCAGGGACTCACTGTCCAGGCAGCTGTTGTCGAGGAAGATTTCAAAAATGGTCAAAATGTCAGAAATTCTGTTACCTAAACAAAAATCTGATAATACATAAATTGCATCTTGACAGCATGGGAAATGTTGGCGATTTGTTTTTAACTCTAAGTGTTTTGCTTCATAAGAGAAAATCTGATGTTTAAAAATGCCAGTCTTACATTGACTCCAGTTGTTCCCATGAGAGCAGAATTCAAAATGTTCTCAAAAATTCAGTTTTTGAGATAAAATTCTGATATTTGCCAAACTTCATCAACCATGACTCCAAAATATTCTCAATTTTTTTCAGGAAGATTGAAAATGTATTTAGCAAGAATTTGATAGTATATGTTTACAGTACTGTTTACGGTCAAACATTTTGATGCACCGTAGGCTTAATTTTTGATAAATCAAAAATCCGAGAAACAAGTTTTGTGGAGGGCGGTCTGAAGATGCTCTCTAGCAAGTTTGGTGACAATTGAGCAAAAATTGTAGGAGGAGATAGGTTTTATAAGTTTTAAAGGTTTTGAAAAAAACTGAGTGATTGACTTCATAATTTGTAATGAGTTTAAGTGGACTAAAGTTTCAGCAGTATTGGGGCTACAGTTTGGTGAAAGTTTCAAAACTGTAGCATGTACTGTTGATTTTGTAGGTATTTTTAAATGTTTTAAATTTAAACGCTTATTGTGCTCGGACCCTAAATAGTCAAAAACAGCCAAGTATACCCTGGAATATCGGATTTCACAACAAACCTAAATATCCCTGACGTCCCACCTTCAAACACAGCCTCATTTGGCCATCCATGAAAAAGCTCCTTAACCTCCCAATTTTTTATAGGAATACACTTTTCTTACGAGCACTGCACTAGTCTTTCTAAATTTAAAGATAACCTCTATGAATGAACATTCTCTATAACTATTGAAACTGTATTAATATGCATTCTTTATTGAATGAAAATCAATGTGGACCCTCTCAGAGAGAAGTAGAGCCAGTAGTGGGTGTTTCGTCTTGAATAACTTATCCTCAGAGACTTGTAGAAGGCCACTCTGTGAGATTAGTTAAGCAGCGATTCATTCGTCGGGCCTTCGGTCAGGGATTGGGCCTCAGTAGCCCTTTTTAGATAGAAAAGGCGGCACATTTGCTCCAAGGTAAGGATGCAATGTGCCGGCCTGTCTTTCTAAAACGAAGGCGTAATATTCCTCCTTTTCCAAAAGCTGCCTCTGAGGTAGGCGTAAACATGTGACATGACGTGAACTCGAAGTTGGGCTGTGAACGGTGACAATGAATTTGTCTTCAAAATAAGAGCTTTACATTGCACCCCATTGGAGTTTAGAACTGCGATCTTAGCCAGGGGCTTTTAATTTGAAAGTAGCGACCGTTTCTAGCTTGCCGACACAACAACAAGCTAACACAACCAAACAGCTACAGAGACCGAGGAGACGCCAGCATCTCCTGGATCTCAGCGGCTGTCCAGTTGCTCATCTTAATGTCCGCGGATGAAATGATGGACTGACTGCTGTGATCAGCTGTTTACTGGTTTTAAAACTCCCCGGCTCTGGGTTGCACAATAGTGCAGGTCATTGATACCTCCGCACACCTCACGCAGGGGCCGACACATTGCCGCCTCGTTTTAGGATAGCAGGCGAGGCGGGAATAAGTGTACCCTCCGAGGCGGAAAACCGGCGGACCAAAACAGACCCCCAATTTGCCGGCCTCTGTCTAAAACCGCAGACCGAGCCGCCAAAAGGACGGGCAAATTGGCGGCTTGGTGCTCTGTCTAAAAACAGCTAGTGACACCCAGTGAGAGCTGAGGATAACAGCAAGACTGGGACACAGAACCCTTCAAAAAGTTCTGCAGTAATAGTTTCTGCCCCTGTACTGAAAGCACACAGAAGCCAAGTGTGTTTACAGTAGTGCAGACAGGAAGAGAGGACACACACACACACGCAAACACACGCATGCACGCGCACACACACACACACACACACACACACACACACACACACACACATCCTGTGTTGACAGGTTCTTGGTTCACAGCTGTGGAGCTCATAAATAATCTCTTCATTCTTTTTTTCAGGAAAGAAGTGTACTTATGGAGTCAAATGCAAGTTTTACCACCCAGAGCGGGCCAACCAATCACAGCTCTCTGTAGCTGATGAACTGAGGGACAGAGCCAGGAACTTCTCGCCCAAACCGAGCCTGCAGGACACACACTGCATCTCTGCTGTGTTCCAGGCAGAGCACACATACACTTCCTCCACCCCTCCACCTCTCAGCACAGAGGACCAGGCCCACAGGGCTTCACCCAGCGAGCACTTTATCTATCACAGGGACACCAGCAGCCAGAGAAGCCATCTGAACATGGACTTCCCCCACTGCCCGAGCCTGGACATAGACGAGGCCTTCAGCTCCATGGAGAGCTCTATGTCCAGTCTCTACATCCATGATCCGCCAACCAGCATGGAGCGGCCTCCCCACAGCTACAGCAGCGGGGTGGCCAGCTACAGCTTGAGCCACGACGACTACTCACTCTCCGGGTCATTTGGTGGGAGCACTCAGAGGCTGTCCGTGGGTGGAGGAGGTTATTACCCTCATCAGAACAGTTCAGTGTCCGGTGAAGGCCGCTTGTGCAGCCAGTGCAGATGCTGTCAGCAGCAGACCAGGATGTCCTTACACCAACACCACCCAGCATGGGGCTCCTGCCCAGCTCTGCCTCCACATAACGGGGAGCACCCTGGCCACTATTCAGAGAAGCAGTACTACAGACAACCCACCAACAGACAGAGCCAAAGTCTACCAAGGGATCCATGGGCACAGGCTGATGGCAGGCTGAGCGGCCGGGCTAAGAGCCCGTCCAGTGAGCAGAGGAAAGGCCTGAGGAACCAGCTAAGCACCTTGTTCCCTCAGAGCGCAGTGGAGCAGGTCATGAATGCTTACCCACATGTGTCAGACATGTCCAAACTGATCTCCCTCATCCAGAGCAGCAGGACCAGCCACATCTCCTTCTAGATTTGAAAGACTCAAACTGGGCCCTCACTGGAGTTCTCATCTCAAAACAAAGTGAAACTGAAAAAAGGGAACATTTCTACTTTTCTTAAAATGACTGTGAACTTATTAAGAATCATACTGTGGTTACCGTGTATTTTAAGCATTAAACTCGATCTGAGGAAGTCTTGAAAATGTAGCAGACTGAATGTTATGTCTAATATAAAAGTGCAATGCACTACGCTCCAGACATGCTACTTACTGTAGCACTGACAAATGTTTTATCGAAGCATGCGTTGTTTTCTCATGTTACCTCAAAATGAGGAACTCTATTACACTAGTCTGTACTTCTGTTTAGAATGTCATTGAGCTGTTTTTGATATGAATTTTAGAGGCTTGTGTTTTCAACTTGCCTGTGAAATAAAATCACTTCAATCACTCTGGGTGTCTGTCTGTGATATATAACATATACAAACATCTTGTACTGCAGTATCTGCCAATGAAAGTACTTAACAATGAAACAAACAAGATTAATGAATTATAAAGATAAAATTAATTAAGTACTTGAGTTAATGTAATTACTTACATTCCATCATCTATGAAGCATCTGCAGTGCATTATGGGGGAGAAATTGGACTTATTTGAAATCAGCACTGATTATAATTCAAAGGTGCTGCTGCTGCTCTCTGCTGGCTGAAACACTCATGCTGAAGGGTTTGAGTCAGTGGAGCAGCACTTTTCAGCCCTGTGTCAGGGATTTTTACTGCAAAATGTAAATGAGCAGTTCAGTGGTTTTAAACAACATAGCCATAAAGTGGGACTTGCATAAGAGATTTTTTTTTTTTTTTCATCTGCCTGGACCCACACTGCTCGTGTGGATCAAAGCACATCACAAACACAAATAGCCCCCAAAAGTAGAACAGGTACTTGAAACTACAGTGGGCAGCTGCTTTTAATGCAGGATATGTCATTTCTGCCACTAGGGATCTCTGGGTAAAAACATACGTGAATTGTGGGATCACAGGAGTTTCAGTGTTAAACAAGCACCGCTGCTGATGAAAATCTGGCTTTGCGACTGTGTTTCTCACCGAAATTGTGGGAAGGATGAGATATGGTTTTGTCAGTTTCAGTTTTTTCAATAGGTTGAGCACTTTAAAGGACATCTGACTTGTCCTTAAAAGAGAGACTCTGTGATATGCACTTGAAACTTGAAACTATGGTTGTATATACAGTACATTATAACGCATCAGAAACATACTAATGATAAGTTATATTTGTGGTTGTGCAAAATAAGACAGATACATTTTAAATTCATTTAAGGCAAACAATGAGAACATGCACTGTAACCACCTCCAATGTATTAGATCTATCTGTGAAATAGAGATCTAATTTATTTGCCTAGAGCACCCAATTGCAACTAACAGTAAATTAAATCACATTATAATCATGATTATAACATGATTATTATGTATTTCAACCATGACAATGTATCAAGAATTTGTTTCAATGATCCTTATAAAAAATTGTGAGTAATCAACAGTTATGAAGTATTGGCCTTATGCCATTACCAAATGCTTTACAATGAGTTATTATTGTTGTTATAGGGCTTCACAAATATTCACGAGTGCTTATAACTATGATTATACATGCTATAGGTGCATTTCAATGATCAACATACTGTTGCAGCAAAACCTCTCAGTGTCTTTAATTTATAAACTGCAGCTGCTACTAAAATCAACTTAATACAAGAAAGAATGTGTTATGTCTTCTTTCAAATGTTGGAGTCTACTTTAAGTCAGCGGGTAAGGATCAGCTTCAGTGCGGTTTGACAGGGGACTCTGATGTATTTACAGTGCTAAAAGTAAAAGCATGACCTTTTCAGAAGGACGATTATTCTAATGCTGGGTTATAATTACTGATGTGTTCAGGAGAACATCACTTTAATGTGGAAGCTGGCAAAGGTGGGACTGATCTTATTCTTCTTTTGATGATTATATTTTGTATTCTTTATCAGACTCAGAATTAACTATTCTATAAATATAGTGGAGTAAAAACAGAATATGTGCTTCTGAATTATAGATTCGTAGCGACAGAAGTAACAGAAAAAATGTAATTCAATTCATTCATTCATTCAATTCAAAATGTAAACAATACTTGAGTAGACATACTGAAGTTACTTTTCACCACTGGTGGTCACTCTATACCTGCCTCTACCACAACCAGCATCGGTCTCTTCTGCCCCCTGGTGGATTACAACATCAACAAACATTGTAACACAAAGATGAACCAAAAAATTCAGAATAGATTTTTTTTTTAATTATTTTTACAAATAACTTATCTGTTACAAAGACAGTTTTCCCAGCTAAAATCAAAAAAACACTTTAGAAATCCAAATTATCTTTTTCCATTGATAAAACATGAATAAACTGCCTCTTCACACCAAGGTGCAGGTAAAGCTGAAAACTGGTTTCTTTGGGTTGGAAGAAGAAAAAAGTATGGCGTTAAGTGCTTAAGAGACAATAATTAATCTTCTACTTTTAAATGGGTTTAAACAATACTAAAATTTAGGTTTAAAAAATGGCACTTGGGTGTGACAGAATAGATTATCAATACAAATTCAATAATTCTAAAGGCACTGATGCAAAGCAAAATTTTCACAAATGTGGAAAATAAAAAAACAAAGTAACTACTCCAGAGTTAAGGTAAGTTAATGACCATAAGTAAACTTTAGAAACACCCTCATTAATAAAAGCTTAGGAGGATGAAAAGAGCCAAATAAAAAATAAGAGTATACAAAGTGGACAGTCGTGTTGTGCTTGCATTTTGACAAAAAATGTTTTTACCTTATCTGCTTCCAAGATGTAACTGTGACCTGCTGTCTAGTAGACATGGGACCCATGACAGTATTTCTACATCATAGAAACAGAAGCATATTCACTTTGATAACTCACAAAAACCCAATTCAGGTGCACAGCAACATGGAAACGTTGAAGCCAATCAGCTGTTCCAGGAGCACTCTGATCTGCAGTAACATCCTGATTGTACTGGAAAATGAGTGTCTCTTTGCACTGAGGTGTAGTCGTCCCCACACATTAAACCTACATTCCAGTTGTCAGATAAGATGGCAGTTTGTAATTTTGCTTTTTGACCCCTTCCCTCCCCCAACAGTCCCCACATATTTGGTGTCCTGGAAGAAAAACACTAACAAAAAAGGCTGCATCTGCAGATCGTACACAGGAAACTCAGCAATTACACAAGTGATGAACGGACCGGGCAGATGTAGCTTCATGATGACTGCAAGGGTTTTTACTGCTCTGCTCCTCTCCTTCTGCAAGGCTTCAACTCTCACAGAAATCAAGTAAAAAGCTTAAAAAAGGGAGCATGGTGCTTATTTGTTTGAAAGAGGGAAACAACAAACAAGACAAAAAGTTATTAAAGTCTATAAAGCTATACTTACAGGAAATACAAGTGATTCATAGTGTGAGGAAGAAGGCTTTTAAGGCACATTCTAAAATTATGTACAGTAAAAAGCTCAAGGGGACTTTCTGCCACCGTGTACTGTACACAAAGCATGCAACTTAATTTCTTTTTTCATTAACTCATGTCTGAAGAGATAGGATACTGATGGGGGAGGACAAGAGGCATGTTTGAGTGGCAGCAACACTGCCACTTCCCCCTTTGACATCCTCTACAAACAGCAAACAAACCTTTAAGTCCACCATTAGTCTGTTAGTTTTCCCTTCAGATGGAGCGGCTGAACACAGTTCCCAATCCCCCGCTCATGCCACCACAGAGCAAGAAAAACAAAAAAATTCAATCAGCAAAAGGCACATTGGCACCTGTGTTGTGTGTGAATGTATGTGTGTAGGTGTGTGTATGTGCGCTGTCACACTGCAGGGCCACACTCGTAATACTGTAAGTGGGAGCAGCGAGGTATCCCCAGTGTCACCCGTCGAGCAGAGAAGGGGGAGGTGACCCCACGCCATCCAAGTCTCTTAAGGTGAGGTATCATCCGACTCTGCCAGCCTTTATGAAAAAACACAAGCTGTAAACACTATCCAGTCAAGCCTTCAGTGGACAGCATTCTAAGAACCTTAAACAGGAGGAAAAACAAAAAAACAAAAAACTAAAAAATCCAGGAAAAAAGGCCGCATGGTGCACGGTGACTACGACCCGTCTGAGTTTTCATACAACAACACAGAAACAGAGAGGGCCCTTTTATATTCTAGTCTGGTAGAAGACGGGTGGGCAGAGGAGGGGGCGGCGCGTCGCAGCCTTGTTGGCTCAGAAGTGCCGTGGGAACTCGCACTGTTCACAGCGGTTGAGGGCGGGATGGTTGAGGAAGGTGCAGGCGGTGCAGCTCCACTGCAAGCCCTCGTCCTCCTCCTGGTCTGTGGCGGGCTTCACAACCTTACTGCCCGGGTCTAAAGAAGAGAGGAAGAAGAAGGAGGTTAGGACAAGTTTATCTATCAGGAACATCAACATGGCATATACATGTGGCTGTGATGACGTGAACATTTGTGTATTAGTCTGTTTACATGCAGTGCAGTACTGTGGGCAGTAACCTGAAATAAGTCTATAGGCTAAATGGTTAAAAAGAACTTGGATAACACAGCAACAGGTCTTCTGCTCAAAAATGGTAAAAAAAACAAAAACAAACCCTAAAAGAAATTCAGTGCATCTAGTTTAGTTTGACCTCTTTAGGACTCTAAGCAGGCACTCAATTCAGTTCATTTTGCAGGGTTTCGGGTCAAAATTCCCCCTGCTCTCTGCTTCATGTGACTCTGGACAGTGAGGTGTTGCATAACCTGAAAATGCTGCATTTCAGTCTTCTTTTACATAAACTTAATGTTAGCAATTCTTTAAATTAAGAACAAAAGAACAACTTAAAGACCTGGTACATTAAAACAAGGAAGATTTTGAATATTGAGGCTCTAAATAAGCTTGTTGACCTTGTAAATAAGAAGATGCATTTTTTGTTTAGTTGAAGCACATTACACTCACACTAGATTATTTTTGAACTAATATGGATCTTTTTTGCTTTTTGTTTTCTTGATCGTGGGTGCAGTAATAGCATAGGAAACTGCAGCTGTGTATGTGTGTGTCCGTGTGGGTGCGCACTTTATAAAGGGATTTAATCCTACAGTGTGTGTGTGTCAGGAGGGAATTAAAGTCTTCTGCTTCCTCTCTGCTCGATCAGTTGTTGGATTCATGCATCGTGTGTGTTTCTGTGTGTGTGTGTGTGTGTGTGTGTTCACTCGTGCATGCTGGCACTGTCATCATTTCTAGGTGTTAGTAAAGGGAATCGGGCCGTTGTTATTGTATGTGCATTTGCTGTATTTTGTTGTATTTTTTCCTGCCAATGAGATGATGGAAAGACGAAGAATGAAAGAAGAGATGGAGGATAGAAGATACCAACCAAGTGGAAGAGGAGTGGAAGGACCAGAAGAGGGCTCCATCATGAGCTCAGAGGTCACATTATATCTACATCCTCCTCTCCTGTCTGGCCCAGGCATAATGGAGCACAGCACAGAGCGAGGCATGAATGGATGACAGGAGGGGGAAGGATAAAGATAACAGAGCAGGTGGGGGGAAGAAGAAAAGTGCAGAGATGATGATATCAGTAGTCAGTTGGCCATAACCAGGGTTGAACCAATATCTTAAAAAATTATTAAAAAAGAGAGAGATTCACAACCAAAACAACTTTGATTTGCTGTGTGACATTTCAAGCACAATGAGGAAGTCTGACGAAGGGCATTGTGCTCAAAACGTCAGCCAGCAAATAAACTTCCTTCAGATGGGGCTTTTTGGTGTGCAGGTCTCTGTTTTTAGACACTGGCTTTCAACATCCCAGATTGCTACAACCATGATGGCATAAATGAAGTTAGTACTATTAACCTTTTAGATTTAGCTTTAGGGTTTATTCTGGTTGTTTGCATATTTGGGCCCGCATGCTCAGTCCAAATCCACACTGTTTCAGTAAACACAGTTATAGGCAACACAACCAACACTGTCCTGTAAGTCAGTAAGTACAGCTTGAGAGCGGAATAAATACATGAATGAATAAACAAATGAATAAATGAGAGGTGGATATCACAAAATACAACTGATTAGTGACCACATGACTGACTTAGAACGAACAATAGCACATTAGGTAATAAATGGAAACAATATACCATATATAATCTATGAATGGGATAACTTGAGGAGACAGTGCTAATGTAGTAAAGCCAACAGTAAGTTAAATGAATACAATCTAAATATATGAAATGCCCAGCCATGACCATGCAATTTTTTCTAAACTTACCAATAGATAAAGTACCTTTGGGTTTGGGTGGGACAGGACCAAGGAATCCAATGTTGTCATAAAAATTATGGATTGCACTGGGATTAAAGTGTGGTCCTTAAAACAGAAGAACAAAGAGTGGAACCACAGGTTTACTCTCCATTTAATATAGGATTTACATTTTTTTAGTTACACCTGCAGTGAGAAAATCCTGTATATAGACCCCAACTGTACACTTTATATAGAACAATCATCACAGTGATGCTAGTGTGTGGCAGGATGTTAAAAATCAACCATGTGTTGCATTTCCAGCGACTCTAAAACATGCACAGAAAACAATACACAAACCGGGGTATCGGGTTGGTCTGATTAACCCACAAACAAAACCCAAAGGAGGAGGAGCTGAAACAAAAAAAAAAAAAAATCACAGTAACAATAATAAATGATGAATATCAGGGAACAATCCTAATAAACAATTACAGCCATCACTATGCACTACAACCATTAGTGGTGTAAAAGTGTATGTAGTCATCCTGAATCCTGTTGTCTGTACCAAACAGTTGTGACGTCATGGTATGTAAGCATGGTGGTGTATGCATCATGCCATGGTGAGAGCATAAGAATAACCGTACTGATCCACACTCCAAGCTAAAGTGGAAACATTGCACATAATAGCTGTTTTTCAACCACTAGCCATTAAACAACAGAGGCAGAAGAGAACGCAAAAAAAGGAAGATGAAGAAGACACTGTGACTATGAGCTATGGTCAGTTCAAATGAGACTCCGGAGCTAGCAAACCTGACTGCTTCTTTCAAATCGGCTGTGTGGAAAGATTTCGGAGGGAGTGGATCAGACAGTGTGTTGGTGTTGTACGACAGTTGTATGTGAGTAGAAACATGTCAGACATTGCATATTTGATGGTATCATCCAGATGTGTCAATCACCAGTGCAAGGCAAAAAACCCCCAACAAAGACCAATTTCTCCCTACTGTTTAATGCAACCTCTAGATGTGAAAGCACATGAGGCCAAAGACATACTGAAATATGACTTGTGTTTAAGTGGAGCAACTATAACCTACACTACTCCCAGTTGAAAATACATGAAAACTAACCTTATGCATTTGGAAGGGTTTTTTGGGCTGCTGAACATAACCGTGCCACCAAAACCAAGGTATCTACCGAACTGTGACTTCTGTGTACCCCAACTAACTAGGAAGTCACAGAACATTAAAACAATCTAAATCACAAAAGATGAGTGTGACTTTACTCCATAACTGGTTACAGCAAATGTCTGGGATTAAATCCTAGTTCTCACCAGATTCATGACTTTAGTAGGTGAGAGGTAATATTCATTCATTCATTTGCCTCTCTTCACGGGCTGGTTGGTGGCTCGACCTCTGATGGCAATGGAGTGCTGCCAGGGGGCCAATAAATCCCTTGTTACCAACCAGCAACAGGATGTAATTCAGGAAGAGCTGGTAGTTAACAGCACAATGGCAGCAGGTTGACTGCGTGTGTTTGGAGAGGATATGAGCAGGCCTGACTGTGCGTTACAGCTGCACAGGATCACTCAATGACTTGCTGTTGACTTTATCAATACAGAACACAGTCATTTACAGGTGCTGTGTGCAAGTTTAAAATACCCAAATAGCTGCAAATATTCTATACTTAATATCAGAGAGAGGCACACACAGAATCCTACCTTTCGTTTGAAGGAGATCGATTTCTTTGGTGAGGCAGTCGATGTCGATCTGCAGTAACCTGTTTTTGCATCGCAACTGCTTCATCTCCTCGAGCTGAAAGAGAATGAGGCAGGAGGGGATGATGGATTAGTTGCCACACAGGCTTGACATCCTGCTTTAAGTCAATGGAACACATCTTTGAGTGAGTGAGTGAGTGAGTGAGTGTGCGTGAAAGCTGCTTCAATCTCTGAGCTGGCTCGCCTCAGTAAACAACTCTGAACCAAGGAGCTACTGAGCTCAGCAACACAAGGCAATTAACCCTTTACAGCCACTCTGACTCAACAAAAAACTAGAGGCTCTTCATCTGAAGCTGAGACCAACAAACTCACAGCTGCAGTTCTGACATGAAGTTGAAAATGAATAAAAAACAGTTACTTTATGTTTTTTATGAACTGTCACTATGCCTGTTCCTGCAGTTTCTCTCAACTCACTGCAGAGCTCCAGAATGAACTTTGAAGTCAATCTGACATAAACTGTGAGTTCTTTTATCTGATGACTCTTAATGACATACATTTCTGAGTTAACTGCTAATCAAATCATGATTAGAACTTGACAGATGTGCCAATGAAAGACATTGGATAGAGTTTCTTGACATTTTCCCTTTAAAACTTTTCTACATTCTACCTGGTGTTAGCTGAGAAATATCACCAAATGTAGTTATATCATACTATACCTGATGATTATGTGAGTTGGCAGGTTTCCCAAAGAAACAAGATATTTTCCAATGTTAGATAGAGAATTCTTCACATTCAGAGATTAATATGTTCGGAGACCTTTATCTTAAAACTATACACTTGTTTCTCATGACTTTTCTATCTGCTCACCATCTCTGCTATGTCACTCTGTATTTCATGCTGTCAAATTGATGTTTAGTGTATTGACTGTGCCACTTAAATATCAGTAAAGACTTGTTTTAGTATCAGCCTGATCCTAATTCAGCCTCACCAAGTTTTGAGCTCACTGGCAAACCTATGTAGCTTGCCCTGTATTACTGTACAAAATATGGAGTGGAGCAGAGTTGAAAACAACTTGTTACTGTAAGCCTCTACCTCTCCTCACATTTCATATCATTATTACCTCCACCAATGTTTTTATCCATGTCAGTTTGGGTGTTGGTTTGTCAGTAGATTACACAAAAACAACTGAATGGATTACCACATATCAAAACAATAATTCAAAAATGGACAATTACACATTTGAAATCCCTGAATAATCTTACAGAAGGAATCTGGGAGGCTGAGTTGGATCTCTCCATCCGTCTCCTGGTCAGGTCGTTCTCCATCTCGTTGACCTCCTCTTTTAGCTTCTCCAGCTTCTTCTTCTTCAGCTCCAGCTCGTGCCACAGCCTATCCATGCGGGCCTTCTGATGGACCAACAACGCTGGACACCCCCCCCCCCCCCCCACACACACACACACACACACACACACACACCCGCACGCACACACACACACACACACACACACACACACACACACACATCAGCAGCTGTTTTCTTCTGTTCTATGTTCATGTACTTTTTTTTTTTACCCCGATCCGAGTCCTTTAATATTTAGTAAATGCCGATACCGAGTCCCGATCCGATACTTAGCCTAAACTTATATTTTACTGGATAATACAGCTGCATTAACAAAAACAGTATCTGCATCCAAGCCCTTCCTTAATAGATTTTTTTATTTTGTTGAAACAAAGTATATACTTTATATATGGCTTTGTATATGGCTCTTTCTTATTCTGCATATGCTATTGCAACATTGTCCTCCACCTTCCTTGTGTTAGCAGGTGAGTCTGTGACGCTGCACTGTGACAGCAGACCCTCGTGTACAGCCAGCTGAAGTGCGTGAGACGCAGCCCACGCTTGGTACCTCCATATCATCCATTGCTTTTTTCATATTCCTTATGCTGTCACGTAAAATGACGTGGACGTGTTGCTTGTCTATTTCACACGCATTCAGCATCTCCTCCTGTTTTACATGCTCTGATGTATGAGACCCACAAAACTAGTGTGCATACCTGCACGTTGTAACTGGAAAGTGGAGTCAATGTAATGTAATGCCGAGATGGTAGGGCATACCGGGGATTCAAAAACTCCAGATGATTAAGAAAAATCTGATCCTCTACCATGGAGATGAGCTGCTTATCCAGAGTGATGAATTTAGTTATCTTCTCTGTAATATTTCATCGTATCAAATGAGTAGTATTAAATGCAGCTCTTTTGTTACCCCCTCGCGAAACAGATGTATTGCAGATGTTACAATTTGCTTTCTAATTTAAAATATTTCCACACTGCATACATTTTATCCACAGGTTTACCACAGTAACGTTATGTGCGTGTCTGACTTCTGCCACAAATTGTGCTCTGACTTCAGCCTTGGGTCCACGTTCAAAATTGCCGATCCCTGATCAGTGGAAAATGCCCATATTGCCCTGATCCTGCAAATCGGATCAGGACATCCTTAATTTTGCATGATCATCAAAAGAGGGAAATGTTGAGTGAGAAAACTGAGAAACTGCCTATAACTAAAAGTGGTAGATCAAAACGAAGGCTGATAATCCCTTCCAGGAACAGTAGGTGTACAGCACTGACACTTTTTCATCACACAGGCTAATCTCTGCACACACCAGTCATACCAGTTTTCAGCATAATTCTCTGTGCATAAAAATATCTGAGTGTACGGAGATACAGAGAAGCCACATCAGATCCCTCACGTTGTCCATAGGTCTGTATTTCATCACCTGCTGTAGTAAGACTGCTGTCGGCACATTCTGCTGCAGTGCTTAATACAAAACCTTAACCATGCACATGATCTGCTCAAGTCTCTACAACATGTTTCCTATAATTCATGATAGTTCCTGCATCTGTTGACAGGTTGTAACACCTCCTACACACACATTCAGTGATAAGCAACTGCCTTTTCCACTGCTACACACATGCCACTTCACAAATTACAGGAAGATGGCAGACTGGTGATCATACATTAGTTCTCGTGTGAAAATGTCTTCTAGCTACACTGTTACCTACGCCACGCAGTAGGAGAGAATGAGCTTAGTGTTCAAGAAGGGAATGGAAAAATGGGGATCTCAAACAGCCGAACACTCGTAGAGCTAAATATAGTGTGAACATTGAAAAAAGCCAAATGAAGATGACTATTATATATTATATGAGCTGCTGATTTTAGTTCAGCTACAATGAGGCCAGATGTGTCACAATTGAACAGTCATTGTGTTTGGCTCTCTGATTCACCATATGATCAGTGTTGGGTATAGCGGTGTTACAATAAATGGCGTTACTAATGGCGTTACCTTTTTTCAGTAACGGGTAATCTAACTAATTACTATTTCCATTGTTACAATGCCGTTATAGTCTACTGGAAATTTCTTGAACCTAGAAATTGTGTTTCCTATAAACGATTGAAATGTAATCTATAAGCCTAGTGGATGAAATTCAACTTGGTTGCTAAGAGTTGCATGTTGGGCAATTTGCTTAATTGGCATAATGAGCTAATTAAGGGGAGACACTACAGATGAAGAATAGGGACATTCTTTTTAACTAATATATATGACCATGAAACTTCAAGTTAACTAGAAGCAAAATTAGAGCTATTTTCAGTTTCTCGCAATTAAGGGGAAACGTGGCAGGCAAAAACACTATTTTTTATGCACTGACAATTTTGAGATTTTGGGTTATTTTGCTTGAATAACATGTCTTCTTTCAGACTAGTGGAAAGAAAACATCCAAAATACACATTTAGGTGTTCATTTTACTTCACTTTGTCTATTTCCTTCTACAGATTTCTTATACAATACATTTGTTTAAAGGTCGTTTTCTCAAACTGAGTTTTTTCTCATACTCTGAGCCAAAAACCTCCACACTTCAGAAGCACTTACATACACCAAACTTTCCAGTTTAATTCCTATCTATATCATGAAGGTTTTAACTGAGGGGTTTGTTCATATATCATTCATAGCCTGATTTATATAACATTTTTTTTTTCAAAAAAACAGGGCGAAAAAAGTTTTTTTTATGGCTGTTGACAGTATTTTCTGTTTTCTGTTTATGTTTTATGAGTGATAAAAAGAGATATCCAAAATTCCCTCTGTAAAAACCTTTGGCTATAATATGTCAACAAAATGAAACAAGAATTTTGAACCTGGCTTTATCCAATGTTTAGATTTATGTTCCGGAAATGTATGCAAATTGGCACATATTTAATTAGATAATGCATAATTTGCATATTCAAACATACAATTTCAGAAAACTCATAATGCAAAAAATAATTGTCTTAATGTAGGTAATCAACTGGGGAAGTTTCATGGTCATATATATTAATTAAAAAAAATGTCCCTATTCTTCACCTATAGTGTCTCCCCTTAATTAGCTCATTATGCTAATTACTCAAATTGCCCAACATGCAACTTTTACCAACCAAGCTTAATCTCATTTGCTAAACCTATAGATAACATTTTAATAATAAAAGTTCATAGGAAACAACATTTCTGGGTTTAGTATGGGCCATATAGGGGTTTCCAGTAGACTGTTACCGTTACCGACTTTTAAAAAACTGAAGCTGCTAATTGAAGCTGTTGTCATCCGACTCAACTCTCAGCCACCGGAGCTGCAGAGCTGTTTATTTTATTACTTTTTTTAGCCTGGCTAGGGAGGGAGGGGCGGGACAGCCACATAAGTGATGGTCAATCAGAGGTAGTGTTCAGTTAACACACAATCCACACACGCACACAGCAGCCTCGCACACACACTAACTAGCAGCGGTCAGCTGCAGCAATGGCGAGTCCGGAGGGAAAGTTGGCGTTTTCAAAGTTAAAATAAAGACACTACTTTAATCTCTTTTGTCCACGTCCGTTGTAAGCAACTCTAATCTAATAAATCATCTCTGAACGACACACGCTTCTACAAAACTAGTGGCCAAAAACACTGTTGTTGACACTGTTGATGATGACAGCAGGCCAGGTGTGGCTAACGTGAGCTCCGCTAACAAAGAAGGACACGGAGCCGTCCAAGCAGCTACAGCTGGATTTTTCTGCTCCAGCTTGACACATACTTAAGTGAATGCAATGATAGACAGGTATGTTGTTGAGAACATGCTCCTGTTATCAACACCTGACTCAGACTCCTTCAGAGCACTCACTGGCAAAAATATTGGGGAGAACAGGGGCCGGTCCGCCATGCAGGAAGACATTTTACAAATACATGGATGCCGAGTATGCTAAAATGAATGCCGAACTCAAAAAGGGGAATAATTAAAAGTAATGCAACAGTTACTTTTCCTGGTAACTAGTTACTTTTATAGTGGAGTAATTCCGTTACTAACTCAGTTACTTTTTGGAAGAAGTAACTAGTAACTGTAACTACTTACTTTTTAAAAGTAACGTGCCCAACACTGCTTATGATTCACATTATTATCATTTAATTCATTAATAGACTGATTAAACCTAAATGTGTAAGAGAATGTAATGTAAGAACAAAACAGTTGACACTTCATGTCCTGTGGTGTGACCATTGTGCATTCACACATTGCGATTTCAATGCTGAAACGATATGCTGTACAGCTCTCCTTAAAACACCATCCAGATTTATCATTTCACAAGATATACCGTTTTAAGTTAGTGGCATCTAGCGCTGACGTTTCAGATTGCAACCAACTGAACTTAAAAAACCCTCACCTGGGGCAGGCAGGTGGTTGAGTGGTTTAAGCGCATGCCATAAACGCAGCCGACCCCGGTTCGATTCCGGCCGGAGGTCCTTTGCTGCATGTTACATTCCCCTCTCTCTCCCATATTTCCTATCTGTCTACTGCTTAATAAAGGTGTCTATGCCAGAAAAAAATCTTAAAAAAAAAAAACCTCACCATGCTCCTACTACAGTGGCCAAAAACATTCAGGCCTTCTCTGAAAGCAGTGGTTGATATGTCTGTGTTTGGGGTAGATTCTGCATCAATGCATTAACATAGCATAATCAGAAGATTGCACCCTATGTTGAGTGGGAGAAGTTGTAAAGTTACATTGCAATGCTGCTCTCTTGCATTGAAACCTGGGTGAACATAACACTAACATTACAAGTCAATTATGGGCAGTGAGTGATGACAGAATCTGGCCACATTTGGATTTTACGAACAGAGAGGTACGTGCCTTTAGCTTAGCCGTCCAGCTCAGGGAGAGGTGTGTGCTGAAGGGTAATGTTTTTGACACTTGTAATGCACTGCAGACACATTTATGTTTGCTTTTTGTAATATAATGTTTATGTACTGAGGTGGGTCTGAGAAATATTGGTATTAAAAAGATTCATATTTTATACTGAACACCGTCGCAGTCTGATATTTTAAAAGGACTTTCAAAATAAAATGGAAATTTAGATTTATCTAAATGCTTGTAGTTAGATACTAGCAGTTCTTAGTTTCAGGTGAATATACACAAATAGAAACTTCATGTTACTAATTATGAAGATTCTACTTAGCAAACCCATCCCACTATTTCTTGTCATTTCAAGTAGTCTACAACAGATGATAGACAGTTCTTTACTCAGACATCAACAGGAACCTGTCTTACACCTGATTAGATGAACATATCACTCTCTTGATGTCGGTTGTCTGTTCCAATAACTGTCAAACTCGAAAAACTTGGTAGTTCCTCTACATTACAATGTCTAGTTATTCCTAAACTCTGCACTAAATCCAGCTGAGGTGACAAATGGGTCATGCAGTTACAGAATCTCCAACGCCCGCCTTTAATTGTTGTTTTTGAGTTTCAGGAATTTGGGGAGGCAATGAGTCACACTATTATCCAATATTATCAGTGAATGACCTGGTATGCATCTGACTGAATGAATTCTGTTTCAGGCTGTGTGATATTACTAACCAACTAAACCAACAATAACAAACACATAAAACAAATATATGGGTTCAAAAAACATACAGGCTCAAAAGGAATGCTTGCAGATTAAAAAGAGTCATTTCTTTTGGCACCAGGTGTTACATCAGTTTAAATCAAATAACACTAAAGTCTGTGGTCTGTAGGACACCTTCACTGATCAATCAGAACTGTCATCAACACAATTATGTAATTACAATAACGTTATTCTGCTGCCAAACAATAACACTCTTGCTGTGAATTGTGCACACATTAATGTTTAGTTAATAGTCAGGTGGTGACAGGTGCTGCATTATCAGGTACAACATGACTCAGTTGGAGTCAATAAAGTAGGAGAAAAGTGGGCTGCTGAGGGTCAGCAAAGTCAGCACGCCCACTGTGAAACCCCTTTTGGTGGTAGTCACGGCAGTGCGGGAGCCACAGCCGGTGACTCACACGTAATACAGTGAAAAGTCCAAAAAAGGAAACAGCAGTGTGCTCGGACACGTTTGACTCACACTACAGAATCCGCCAGTCTCAGGGGTCGTCGGAGCAAACACAGCATTCAGTGCGGAGGACTCACACTGCTGTCACCACACCAGCCCTCACTGAGCGAGTCACCTATGCTTTTATCTACCTCATGGACACGCAGCAGTGTTTCTCCACTGGCTAAGCGTTGGTGACAGCAAGTATACTCAGTTTGGCTCAAGACTTGCATTACACTCAATGTTATGGAAAGAGACTTTAAAAACATACAGTATACTTTAGAGTAAAATTACTTTCTTGGCAGGCTCCAGTGGAAAAAGCATTTAGACCCTCTGCTGGGAGCAAAAAAACTGAGTAGTATTATTCATTGTTAAGGCTGCTTGAAAAACATCTTTTTTTGCCTCATCATCACTATGTGCTCTTTAGCCATTTGCTAAACAACCAATAAACAGTAAAGCAGAGGTCTAAGAATATATCAGAGGCCTACCTGATGATGATTCACAGTATACACAATTTTTTGGACATCTTTGTCTGTTTGGTTCAAGCTGTGGACGTTAATTCCTTATCTAAAGTATGTATTCACAAACTTGTTGATCTGAGTAAGTAGCTTTAAGAAACTGTCTGACACCACTTTGCAAAACTGGCAATTATGCAAGTATTAAAAAGTAAAAATAATCATAAAACTAAGTCAATATGTATTAGGAAAAGAGTCTGTTATGTTATTTTTGTCAACTTGTGAATGCTTTAACTCTCATTTTTCTATGTTTAGTGTTCTATATGGCCATAAAGATTGGGATCTTGATCACTGATGACACTCAGCATTGCTCACCTTGTGTGTATGCTGCATCATCAGAGCCCATGCTGAGTCTGCGAGGCTCACTTGGCCTCTCCCTATGTGGCGACAGCGGGTCTGACAGATGGAGGGGGTCTGGCTCCACAAAGTGGTGGTCTGAAGGTAGGCTGAGGAGGTTGTTGGGCTCAAAAGTAGGGGACACAACTCCTGGGGACACGGCTGGGGGCTTATTGGGGGACACCGTGATTTTAAAAGTGTATTTGGTGTTGGGCTGAGTCACCACCACACGTGGGGAAGAAGCTGTGCCACCCCCTCCCACAGAGGCACGGGATTTAGGGGGATGGTGGTGAATGTAGGCGGGGCCCATGCTCACTTGGCCCCCCATGTTCCTGGCCCCCGAGGGCCCCTGCAAGGGTGGGTTGGCTGAGATGTAGACTGTGGGAGGGTTCCTACCCCCACTGTCATCGCTGGAGGCGTTGGCAGAAATGTAAAATTTGGGTTGGGAGCGGGAGCCGGTTGAGGCCACAATGGCCTCCTCAGAGGGAGTGGTAGCAGCAGTAGGCGGGCTGGCAGAGATGTAAACAGTGGGCTGGCTGCGGCTCAGACCTGGGCCTCCAATGGAGAGAGGGGTAGTGGGGACAGTAGCCACCCCAGTTGAAGAGGAAGAAGAGGAAGGGCAGGAGGAGGAGGTGGAGCAGGACCGTGGCCCGCTGCTTGTTCGCAGCACGGCTGTTGTAGTTGTGGAGTTGCTCCTCTGAGGAGATTCAAGTTTGATCTCTATCTGATTCTTCCGTGGGCCAGTGGAGATGTTCTGGATGTTGTACTGACTGATTGTGGACAGGGAGGTGGGCATGACAGAGGAGGAGGAGGAAGAAGAAGAGCATGAGGAGACACCGGAGGAAGAGGCCTGGCTTCCGGTGGGAAGAAAGGAAGGTGCCTGGGGGTTTGTGGGAGAGCTGATTGGCATGTAGACATGAGAGGTTTGGTGGCCCTGGGTCTGGTGCTGTGAGGTATGTGAGGAGGCGTGCTGAGGGCCGGACCAGGAGCCGGACAGGGAGGACGGGTGTGAGATCTGGTAGATCTGCTGCTGGGGCTGGGAGGTTGGGCTGTACTGTGCCCTGCCTCCCTGCGGCTGGTTCTGCCGGGTCGTACCGGTCTGGCTAACATAGGGCCTGATATAGATAGAGTTACCCTGTGGACTGCTGAGGCCCGACTGTGGCCCACCGTGTATGTGCAAAGAAGTGGGAGTGTTGCGGCCTGTCTGGATATTAGGGGCTAGAGTCACGGTAATGGGGTTGAAGCGGGGTGTCTGCTGGGCACCCATACTCGTTCCTTTGACACCTAGAGGGTAGAGTCCGAGGTGCTGTGGAGGCTGTGGTTTGCGTGTGGGCTCCATCCCACCAAATACATTGAGGCTGGAGGGCACCTGCACTGGGGCTGACTGGGGCTCCTGCTGAAAGAAGTCACTGGCCTGGCCTGTCTGGAGGGGCCCGTCACTCAGGCTATGGGCCAGAGTCCGGCTGCCGTTCATTCTCAGGCTGTCCCGAACTGGGGCCACATGCACATTCTGAGACTGCAGGCCCAGGTTCAGCTGGGTCATGTGATTACGAAGCCTGGTGAAGGTGGGGTCGTCAGAAAAGCTAAGATTCCCGTCCTCACTATACAGGTAACCTGGACTGACCTGGGACAAGTATTCACAGCAGGCGTCCAAATTGTTGTTGTTCTGAAAGGAAAGATAGAAGGATTTAACTTATTATTCAGTATCAAAGTTTCAGGTGAAGGCAAAGATAATAACATTCATACCTACACTATACCATCAACATTATTAACCAACTTATTAAACTGTAACTTTTCTGTATACTTTCTGTTTTGTCTAGCTTGCTTATACATCTTGGTTTAGGAAACACAGTTGTGGCCTTCCCTGGTTCATTTGTTATACTAACCATATGGAGGTACTGACACTCAAACAAACAGGCTGACATCAAACAAAGTTTAATTAACATTGAGTTACCACTCATTTGTAATTTTCCTTCAGTTTCTATCTTGCACCTTTGTCCTGTTATGTTATGTTTGATGTTAGGTCTGTATTCATTTCGGTCCTTCTCTTAGCAATACTATGAGGCACATTTATTTCTTTTTTCAAACAATTCTTAGCAGTAAAGCTCAGTCAACACACGACTTTTGAGGCTGATACCAGTTAGATGTAATAACTAGGGATATCCCGATCCGATCTGTAGGATCGGGATCGGAGCCCATCTGGGCATTTTTCTGCTGATCGGTATTGGCAATTTTGAACGTCGACCTAAGCCCGATATATATATTTTTTTTAACATCAAAGCGCAATTTGTGGCAGAATGCAGACGCGTGTGTAGCGTTACTCTGGCAAACCTGTGGATAAAATGTCTGCAGTGTGAAAAGAACTTAAATTAGAAAGCGAAAGCAGTCTGCCATCTGCCGTTTTGCAGAGCTGCATTTAATACTACTCAGTTGATATGGAATATACAAAACAAACACTCAAAGAATACAACGTGTTCACTTGAGAGTACAGGCAAGGACACGAAGCAGCAAACAGTTGCGGATACTTTCAAAAGTTAAGAGAAATATCCTCAGCGACATGTCCACAAATATTACAGAGAGGGTCATCAAATTAATCTCTCTGGATAACCAGCTCATCTCCGTGGTGCAGGATCAGGGTTTTCTTCTACATCTGGAGTTTTTGAATCCCCGGTGTGCCCTACCATCTCTGCATTACATCACACTGACTCCACTCTCGAGTTACAGCGTGCAGGTATGCGCACTAGTTTGGTGGGTCTAATACAGCAGAGCATGTAAAACAGACAGTTGAGGAGATGCTAAACGCTGTGAAATAGAAACGCAACGTGTCCACGTCATTTTATGTGACAACGTAAAGAATCTCTCTATAAAAGCAAGGAATCTCTGTCTGTCTGTGTGTGTTTGCCTCAAATATCTCTGCGGATCAGGATCAGACTGACCTGAGACTTTCAACAAGGCTGCTGCGTGGTTCAGTGGTGTGCAACGTTGCATTTGTTTGGACTACAATGACACCGTGAATAAATGTTTCCATAAATGCTTAACGAATTCCGTTAGCATTGCTAACCATAGCCACTATAGTCACGTGCGCACCAGAGCCAATCCCTGCAGAGCCCACCCGACCCCCCACCTTAAGAAACAAGTGGAGGGGAGTGTCAAGATGGCGGAGTGAGCGGCTGCATATTCAGCAGGGGCAGAAAGAGTTTACTTTTAAAGTCCTAATTTTGGCATTTGAAAGAACCAACAAAACAAGGAAACACAGGAAACCAACCCAGCATCAGGAAACAAGTTTTTGAACCAGCTAAGTTACACAAGAAAGTTCCGAACTTTGCACCGAATGAAAAAGGCTAATGGCTAACGCTAAAAACATTACCATGTTGGACCACAACTATGCAAGAGGCATGCGATGAAACACGATATAGGAGATGGAGATACAAAAAGGGATTACTAATGAACACACGCCACTGCCGAGTCCGAACCCAAAGAAAATCAAGAAGAAGGACACGAAAGAAAAAGAAATGGAGGTGAGCAACAAAAGTATTTTCGAAAGCTGTTCAAGCAGTTCTCATGAGATTTGATGAGCAGGACAAGCGGCTCCAAATCTTTGAATCTCGCATAGAGGCCAATTCAAAAGCAGTCGAAGATTGGACATTGGAAAAATGCAGAAGCAAATTGAGACTCTGACAAATGAAAACCGCTCCCTCAAAGAAATGTGCCTTGAAAATGCGAGATATAAAAGACGGTGGGATCTCAGACTTCTGGGCTTGAAAGAAAGAGAAAACGAGGACACAAAAGACGTGGTGGTCGGTATTCTCACAAGGGTGATCCCAGTAGCGGTTGACAACTCAGAGAAATGGTCGACACGGTCCATCGTCTGGGGAAAAAAAATTATGCTGCACATAACAAGATGCCATGGCCCATCATCATACAGTTTGCAACGCGGACGGCCCGAAACAAAGTCTGGAGGAAATCCAAAGAGGCAAGAATCTGCAAAGAAATGAACATCAGCTTCAAGGAGGACTTTTCAAAGGAGGACAGAGAGGCTCGGGCAAAGCTGTGGCCAAAAGTGGAGGAAGCTCGACGCAACGGCAGAAAGGCCTTCTTAAAAGAGGGGTATGCGGTAATTGATGGACGGAGAATTGAGCCTTAATAAGTGGACATGATAAAAATTTAATCTTTCTTTTATTTTGAGGCAACACAGAACTCAGGTTAAACTGCAAGACTTTGTTGGATAAAGAGGTAAAATATGTTCACGGTACACCTTAAGAGATAACCTAATAGAGGTAAAGGTAAAAGGTAAAAAAAAAAAAAAAAAGAGAAAGTTAAGCGGGTTGTAAAGAGAGAGTCAACTAACACTAATAAGTTGATGCATTGGAAATAATATCTTAGGACATCATGCTTATTCCTACGCTCTGTTAACACGTTAAGCGCATTCAAAGACTTTTGGAAGTACAATGTCTGTTTTATTTGTTTCTGTTAATGTTAGAGGTTTAAAAAATATTGTTAAATGCAAGGCTATTTTTTAAAAAAAAAATATTTTGGAGAGAACAAAAGGCAAATTGCTTTTTCCTTCAAGAAACTAATTCGGGAACAACGGATGAAAAACTATGGGAACAAAAGTGGGGAAATAAAATTTTGTTTTCGCATGGAACTTCTCACTCTGCAGGGGTTATAATATTCTTCAACAGACTACCTGGCAAGATAATGGAGCACAAAAGTGATACAGGTGGACACTGGCTTATGGTGGTGGTAGAGATTCATGATCAAAGATTCATTTTAACAGGTTTATATGGTTACAATAATCCAACCAACACCAGAGCCATGATGGAAACTGTGGGAATACTCATAAATGAATGGAAAACTAAATTTATGACTGAAAAGGTGATACTAGGAGGAGAATTTAACATAGCACCAAACTCCTGGATGGATCGAATACCTCATAGAGGTCCACAACCACAATTTGATGACACCTTGTCCAGTTTATGTGCAACAACTAACACAGTTGATTACTGGAGAATGTCAAATCCTACCTCCTTAAAGTACACATGGATCAGTTCTTCAAACAGCATGCACTATTCAAGATTAGACTAGTTCTCCTTGTTCTATTTCTCAAATTTTATGTAAAGATATCTTGGAGTGTGAAATATCAGCATCCCCGCTCACAGATCACTATATGATTAACATAAAAGTTGTGACTATTCAACAAAAAAGGGGATCAGACAATATATGGAAATTTAACAACAGTTTGCTACTTAATAGGGGTTTCTGCAGTCAGGTTAAAACCTTATATCAAAGTGTTCTCACGCTTGAAATGTCAGACCTAAATAAATGGGAATGGTTCAAGTTCAAACTTAAACAGATAGCAATAGAAACTGGAAAAGAATTATCACAAAAAAGAAAATGTAAACAGAAACAGTTAATTGAAAACATTAATACAATATGTAATAAATCAAAACCTTCTGTAGAGGAAAAGCCTAAATTACATGCCCTTCAACTTCATTTAGATTTACTCTATTTAGAAAAGGCAAACGGGGCGTATGTAAGGTCAAGACCTAGGTGGCTCGAACATGGAGAGAAAAAATTCATCATATTTCTTTTGATTAGAAAAACACAAACTAAGTAAAAAGAAGATTTGGAAACTGAAGAAAAATGATCTAATAATTGAAGACCCCAAACAAGTAAATGAGGAAATATGGCTTTTCTATAATAATTTATATAAATCGAACTTCTAAGAAACAGAGTGTGAATTCCTTTTTGGACTGGTCAAAGACAAAATAAAAATATTAAATGAGAGGGAAAAAAATATTTTAGAAGAAAAGTTAAGTAAATCCGAAATTGACACTGCAATGAAGCAAATGAAAAATCGCCAGGAATTGATGGTATAACAATAGAATTCTACAAACTTGGAATGACATCAAAGACTTGTTATATAATGCCTTCATTGAATACATAGAAAAGGATGCTTGTCCCCAACAATGAAAACAGGGTTAATAACTCTACTACCTAAATCAAATAAGGATCTACTGAAACTTGACAACTGGAGACCAATAACTCTGCTCTGCAATGATTATAAAATAATAGCTCTTGTTTATGCTAATCGACTCAAACAGGTTTTGGCTGAATTAGTGGATGAGTACCAGTCTGCTTTCATTAAAGGTAGGAATATTCATAACTACGTCAGACTAATATTAGATATGTAAGACTATCAATCCCTCCTGAAAACAGAAGTCTTTATTCTGTTCATTGATTTTTTCAAAGCATTTGACTCCATAGAACATACATTTCTGATCACTCGAAAAATTTGGGTTTGGGGCCAAATTCTGTGCGATCATTCAAATGTTCTATAATGATATATTGAGCTACATCTCTCTTAATCCAGGAATGACCCCTAAAATAAAAATTCATAGAGGAATTAGACAAAGGCGTCCCATATCACCGAAACTTTTCATCATGTATACGCAAATACTAGCCTATCTGATTGTTAATCATTCGGAAATTAAAGGGATTACCTTTTTTGACAATGAATTTCGTATCAGTCAGTTTGCTGATGATACAGTATTTTTTCTACATGATAGATCCAGGGTTTCCCCTACATGTAACTGACTGTGGCGTACCGCCACAGCAAAATAAAAGCCGCCACACCTTAAAAATTCAGGCATAAATAAATCCAGTGTTAGAGAAAGGAAATATTTTATCGTCGTCTTCCACCGCAGTGTTTGACGTTAACTAGCATGTTGGATATTTAGCTTCATAATTAGCTAGGGGATTAAAATGGTCACTTAGAGCAGAGTCCTACACGGGTCACCGCATCTGACCCGTTTTTCGACAGTAGCACAAATTACATTCCGTACCCGAGCCGACCGGCTATAAATTGATCCCGATGCCCGAAGGAAAATTGGACGGACGCAATTTTTAAAAGTGAAAGTGAGACAGCGTTGGGAATGGGAGTCCAGGGAGGGCGCAAGCACGCATGAATGAGCTCATATGAAATATAAATGCTTATTATTTGTGTCGCTAATAATGACTGATGATAAGTGACGCCTTGAAAATGGCAATCATAAAACCCGACCCGCCTCTCCAGGCGTCCGATCCGATCCGCATCTGTGTCCGACACAGTACATTATTTTTCACCCGTGCAGGACTCTGACTAAGATAACTTCTCTCAAATAATAAAAATAGTATTTCTTCACAATATTAGAGTTCATGATGGCTGCGTGAGAGCATTATAACCGAAGAAAAAAAATGAAATTCCCTAAGTAGCCTATGACTAGCCTAAGTATAAATATTACTTAACCCCCCCGGCGCCACAGTGTCAGAAAATACTGGAGGAAACACTGAGATCTATAATTGAAGAAACATACTGTCCAAAGCTGAGGGCGTTTCAAAACTGGTTTATCCATGCCAGTCCTTATTTGTTGCTCCTCAAACCATTAAGAAAGCAAACTCAATTATATACAATTTTATTATGGAGAAACAAAACACATTATATAAAAAAGTCACAACTAGTCAAAAAAGTAAGCAAGGGAGGTTTAAATAGAATAGAATAGAATAGAATAGTCTTTATTGTCATTGTACAGGAGAGCAGAGACAGAGAGAGAGAGAGAGAGACAGAGAGAGACAGAGAGAGAGACACAGAGACAGAGAGAGAGACACAGAGAGAGAGAGAGACACAGAGAGAGAGAGACAGAGACAGAGAGAGAGAGAGAGAAAGACAGAGGAGAGAGAGAGAGAGACAGAGGAGAGAGGAGACAGGAGAGAGAGAGAGAGAGAGAGAGGAGAGAGAGAGAGAGAGACAGAACAGAGAGAGAGGAGAGAGAAGAGAGAGGAGAGAGAGAGAGAGAGAGAGAGCGAGAGAGAGAGAGAAGAGAAGAGAGAGAGACAGAGAGGGACGAGAAGAGACAGATAGAGAGTCAGAGAGATAACATAGGAGAGAGATATATAGTACAAGATACGTATAGAGAGATAGAGAGAGAGATAGACAGAGAGATGATGAGGACATATAGATATCTAGATTCTACATACTATATATATATACCAGATACCATATACATATTATATAATATATATATATACATACATATATATATACAGTGCTCAGCATAAATGAGTACACCCCCTTCGAAAAGTACCATTTTAAACAATATCTCAATGAACACAAAAACTGTTTCCAAAATGTTGACAAGACTAAGTTTTATATAACATCTGTTTATCTTATAACATGAAATTAAGGTTAATGATATAACTCAGAGAACAAAATTTTCAGTTTTACTCAAATCAGGGTGATGCAAAAATGAGTACACCCCACTGAAAGTCTCTGGAGCAAGGCTAAATTTTAGACTACAAATGTCTAATTTAACAATAATAAACCACAGGTGAGTCTAATTATTCATTACACAGGTGTCCAGCAGACAGTTGACTATAAAAGGGTGTAGAAAACCCCTTCCCATTTCATGTTGTTAGCAATGGCACCACATGGAAGAGAAATGTCTCAAGACCTGAGAAAGTAAATCATTTCTTTACACCGCGAAGGTAAAGGCTACAAGAAGATCAGCAAAGCTTTACTTATCAGTCAGAATACTGTAGCAAAAGTGATACAAAAATTTAAAAAAGATGGAACTGCAACCATCTCACAGAGACGTCCAGGTCGTCCACGGAAGTTAACACCTTGACAGGAGCGTCTTCTGATGAGAAGGGTCGAAGAAAATCGGCATGCAAGTTCACTGCAGTTATCCAAGGAAGTAGAAAGCCAAACTGGGGTGACTATTTCCCGTGACACAATATGGCGTACACTGCAGAGGAATGGCATGCATGGGTGCTGTCCCCGACGGAAGCCTCTCCTAAAGCCCAGGCACAAAAAAGCCCGCCTGGAGTTTGCCAGGGCCCGTGCTGACAAAGATGAAGACTACTGGGACTCTATACTTTGGAGTGATGAGACCAAGATAAATGTTTTTGGAACTGATGGCTTCAAAACTGTATGGCGTCGCAAAGGTGAGGAATACAAAGAAAAATGCATGGTGCCTACAGTGAAACATGGTGGTGGCAGTGTCCTTCTGTGGGGTTGCATGAGTGCTGCTGGTGTCGGGGAGCTGTGTTTCATTGATGGCATCATGAATTCACAGATGTATTGCTCTATACTGAAAGAAAAGATGCTACCATCACTCCATGCCCTTGGTCGTCGTGCACTTTTCCAACACGACAATGATCCTAAACACACATCTAAGGCCACTGTTGGATTTCTGAAGAAGAACAGGGTACAAGTGATTCAGTGGCCAAGTATGTCTCCTGATCTGAACCCAATTGAACACCTATGGGGAATTCTGAAGAGACAAGTTGAGCATCACTCTCCATCCAGCCTCCAGTCTCTAAAAGAGATCATTCTTGAAGAATGGAAAAAGATTGATGTAGCAAAATGTTTCCAACTTGTTCATTCCATGCCTAGAAGACTTGTTGCTGTCATTAAAAATCATGGAGGCCATACAAAGTACTAGATTTAGTAGTTTTTGTTGTGGGGTGTACTCATTTTTGCATCGCCCATATTTGAGTAAAACTGAAAAATGTGTAATCTAAGTTATGTTATTGACCTTAGTTTCATGTTATAAGTTTAACAGATGTTATATTAAAAATATATATATTCAACATTTTGGAAATTGTTTTTGTGTTCATTGAGATATGGTTTAAAATGGTACTTTTCAAAGGGGGTGTACTCATTTACGCTGAGCACTGTATATATATATATATATATGTATATATATATATATATATATATATATATATATGTATATATATATATATATATATATATATATATATATATATATATATATATATATATATATATATATATATATATATATATATATATATATATGTACACTACTCACAATAAGTTAGGGATATTGTTATTTACATGAGTGCTTTTCCTATTTGGTCTGAATTTTAATGAAATAAGTAAAAGTTCCCTTTGATATTACTAATAATGAATGAGAAGAAACACCATTTTCATTAGTTTAATATTTATTACCCCAAAAATTTAGACAATAGCAAGGATAGCCCCAAATAACAAAAATTGACAATGTCAGTAGCGGGTGTTTCCACCATTTGCCGCAATGACAGCTTGACGGCGACGTCTCATGCTCCTCACTAGCCTCATTATGTTGTTCTGAGGCAATGCGTTCCACTCCTCCACAAGTGCTACACGCAGTTCTGCCAGGTCACGTGGGGGTGGGGTACGATCATCCAGTCTCTGCTTCAGCTGGTCCCAGACGTGCTCTGTGGGGTTCAGGTCAGGGGACATTGCTGGCCATACCATATGAGGCACTCCGACTTCCTGAAGTCGAGCTGTGACAATTCTGGCACGATGTGGTGGAGCATTATCATCCATGAACAAAAAGTTGGGGGTGTGCTGGCGGAATTGGGGGATGATGATGGGTTCTATGATGTCTCTGAGGTAAGAACGTGCAGTGACTGAGCCATCTACAATAACCAAATCTGTTTTGCGTTGACTGGTGATGCCTGCCCAGACTGTTGCACCTCCTCCACCAAAGGGAACCCTGGGGACCATGTTGACCTCGGCGTATCGCTCACCTCGCCTTCTCCAGCAACGCTGACGACCATCATTTCTGTGCAAGGTGACCCGACACTCATCAGTGAACAGGACGGTAGACCACTGCTGCATTGTCCAGGTCACATGGTCTTGTGCCCACTGCAAACGTTCACGGCGGTGTCTTGGTGTCAGTGGAGTCACCTGCAACGGTCGTCTGGCGTTCAAGCCAAAGCGGTGGAGTCGGTTTCGAATGGTTTGTCTGGAAACCCTAGTACCCCTCACATCTCGTAACTGGGCCTGCAGCTGTGTGGCAGTTGCATAACGATGTCTGAGTGCATAGGTCCTTAGGTACTGGTCATCGTTGCGGTCTGTCACTCGTGGGGCTCCACTCCTGGGTCTGTCACGAACTCCGCCAGTAGTTCTGTGTCTTGATGCAAGTCTGCTGATGGCACTTTGAGACACACCAAGTTCATGAGCAACATCTGACTGCCTGCCACCGACCCGAAGGCGCGCTATGGCCAGGTGGCGTTGCTCGTCCGTTAAGTGTGTTCATGGCTGTTTGAATGATGAACTTGGAATGACTTACTGACAATACCAGCTTTTTATACCCACATAATGTTGAAATTGATGCCACATTGAAAAGGGTTGTCTTTTAGTTTTTTGGTATTGGCCCCAATATGTAAGGCACACTGTACACAGTGAGACCATTACGTGGAAAACACAAAATGAGGTGTGTCTATCACCCCAATACAATTGCCTCCCTGTCCCAAAACTCTCTGAAGTGAAACAAACACCGTATGTATGAAATCCACTGAGTCTCTCACAATATCCCTAACTTATTGTGAGTAGTGTATATATTTTTTTAATAAGCCTTGTAGATTTTATTTTTGATAATTGAGAAAAGAGATGCAAATTAATGTCCCCCTTCAGAACACGTGTAAGTTTTTTTTGGAAAGTTAAATAAAGCTTTGGAAAAAAAAAAAAACCTTAAAAAAAAAAAACCTTAAGAAACAAGCAGATTTATACCTGCCGCGGCGCGAGCTAGACCGTGATTTTGCCAGCGGTTCGGTCCCGTTCTGTGCATCTAAACTGACTGTTGTGGATTAATGAGACTAGTCCAGACTGAGTCTGTTCGGGTCTGAGGAGATCCGGAGACGCGCAGACAACAAAGTGGAATTGGAATCTGTGGATGTTCGTGTGTAGCCCACCTCCCGAGTCTACGGACCGGACGCACCGGCACGTCCAAAACCAGACTTAGGGTAAATAATGTCCGCCATGCTTTTTTTGTGTTGCGAGTCAAAACAATGAGGAGACTGCTGAATGTGGAGCAGACAGTGCAGCTCTTCATTCAGCTGGAAGGAGCACAGGCAGACCTGAGCATTGCCTGCATTTAAATTTAAATAGTTACATACAACTTTGTACATTTTTAAAATGTATGCACATATTTAGCAAACAACAGTTTATATTTGCATTATAAGTAATAAAAAATGGTTTGTTAAACATATTTGTGGTTTTCACAGTAAAAAATCTAACTTTTTCTACTCGGATTTTATGTTTTATTTTTTTGTGATTTTAGGTCCACTAGTGCAGTGCCCGTAGGAAAAATTTATTCCTATAGAAAAGTGGGCGGTTCAGTAGCTTTTTCATGGATGGCCAAATGAGGTTGTGTTTGAAGGTGGGACGTCAGGGATATTTAGGTTTGCTGTGAAATCCGTTATTCCAGGGTTTAATTGGCCGTTTTTGACTATTTTTGATTTTGCTATTATATTTCACCTTAAAAACTATTTACTTGGTGTCATTATTTTCAGCACAACCTCACATGTGTGACTGTACACATATTTTTGTTGAGAGGAAATTGTTGTTTGCTAAATATGTGCATAGATTTTTAAAAAGTTATATGTAACTATTTACATTTAAATGCAGGCAATGCTCATTCATTCTCCTCATTGTTTTGACTCATTAAACAAAAAACCGACTCCACTATACACTAAAAACACTACACCAAACACTACATAAGGCACTAACTATACACTCCAAACTCCGTCGTTGCCTGTCATTCATCTGCCTCCGTCCCTCCCACAACTTCCTGTTCCTCAACAACCAAACTTGCTGCTTGGACACTTTCGTGACAAAAGCCTGTTTTTACCGTTTCTGCACCAGACACAAAGCAAACGTGACGGCAATGTTGGCGAAAAAGCGTGCGGACATTATTTACTCTAAGTCCGGTTATGGATGTGCCGGTGGGTCCGGTCCGTCGACTCGGGAGGTGGGCCGCGTTGGTGGGCTAGCGGTTAGCAGCTAGCTACACATGAACATCCACAGATTCCGAATCCACTTTGTTGTCCGCGCGTCTCCGGATCTCCTCAGCCCTGAACAGACTCGGTCCGGACTCGTTTAGTCTCATTAATCCACAACAGTCAGTTTAGATGCACAGAACAGAACGGGACCGAGCCGCCGGCAAAATCCCGGTCCAGCTCGCGCCGCTGCAGGTATAAATCTGCTTGTTTCTTAAGGTGGGGGGTCGCGGTGGGCTCTGCAGTGATTGGCTCTGGTGCGCACTTGGCTACGGTGTGCAGTGATTGGCTCTGGTGCGCACGTGACTGTGGTGGCTCTGCTGGACAATGCTCGTGGAATTTGTAAAGCATTTATAAAATAATTTATTAATATCATTGCAGTCCAAACAAATGCGAAGTCGCACACCTTTGAACCACGCAGCAGCCATGTTGAAAGTCTCAGGTCAGTCTGATCCTGATCCGCAGAGATATTTGAGGCAAACACACACAGACAGACAGAGATTCCTTGCTTTTATAGCGAGATTCTGTACGTTGTCACATAAAATGACGTGGACACGTTGCTTGTCTATTTCACAGCGTTTAGCATCTCCTCAACTGTCTGTTTTACATGCTCTGCTGTATTAGACCCATCAAACTAGTGCGCATACAGGCACGCTGTAACTCGAGAGTGGAGTCAGTGTGATGTAATGCACACAGACAGACAGACAGAGATTCCTTGCTTTTATAGAGAGATTGTGTTAATACAGTATGTCAAAATAAAAAAATAACTGTACAGTCACACATGTCAGGTTGTGCTGAAAATAATGACACCAAGTAAATAGTTCTTAAGGTGAAATATAATGGCAAAATCAAAAATAGTCAAAAACTGCCAATTATACCCTGGAATATCGGATTTCACAACAAACCTAAATATCCCTGACATCCCACCTTCAAACACAGCCTCATTTGGCCATCCATGAAAAAGCTACTTAACCTCCCACTTTTCTATAGGGAGACATATTTCCTACGGGCACTGCACTAGTATGAAAAAAGCAAAGGATGATATGGAGGTACAAAGCGTGGACTGCGTCTCACACACTTCAGCTGGCTGTACACGAGGGTCTGCTGTCACAGTGCAGCGTCAAAGACTCACCTGCTAACACAAGGAAGGTGGCAGGCCAATTGCAATAGCATATACAGAATAAGAAAGAGCCATATGAAAGTATAGACTTTGTTTCAACAAAATAGAAAACCTATTAAGGAACAGCTTGCATGCAGGTACTTTTTTTCTTAATGCAGCTGTATTATCTAGGAAAATATTAGTTAAGGCCAAGTATCGGATCGTGACTCGGTATTGGCAGACACTAAATATTAAAGGACTCGGATCGGGATCGGGGTAAGAAAAACCTGATGGGGAGGCAAAAATAATATAATGTATAATGGCAGGGAAAACCCTGATATGATGCTGAAATTTGTGTCACTTTGGCACCCTGCATTATAAACATTGTACATTATTCTACAAAACATGAAAACAAATCACTTTATACATTTCACTAATAACATTTATTGAAAACAATGATCTCAACAAAGAGTCTTGAGGAAACATGCCTAATAATTACTGCATTTTCCCAAGGTGAACACAACTGCATAGCTTTTTTATAAAGCAACATTAAACTGGGAAGACATGACATTTCAATGCGATTAATGTCATTTTCAGTTTCAAATAATTTCCATGATAGTTTAACCAACCATTATTGCTGTGCTGAACGAGGGGTAGCAATGTTTAATAAACTAGTTGACTAGCTGTAAGCATCCCTAATACACAATTCTTTTACAACTAAAAATGTACCAATACATTTGCCCATATGTATTTTCCCCAATATATCTACAATAAGCCAGACAGACTTGAATGGTGGAAATCAATGTTTCCTTTGCCAGAGGTTTGAACTTGCTTACCTGCAGAACACACTGGGAAACAACAACCTCAGGTACTTCAGGGAACTTCTGGCGCAGGTCATGCAAAACCTGAATGTCAATCTGGTGGCTTCCCTGGGCCATTCGTATGTTGCCAGGTCCGGACTGCTTGCTCTGTTCAGCGCACTGGGGCGTCAGTTGTGGCAGTAAACCACCTTCATCTTGAACATCTTCTGAAATAAAACAAGAAAAAAATGAAAAAATGTGGTGAGAAAAAGATTCATTAAAGAAGAGTTTCACACAGAATCCAATCTGTCTCTAATCCACACTCAGAAGGGAATCTCCACACAGTCATATGAGCTGTGTTTTGTTAACATTCAATGAAAAAGTAAGCATGTCCAAGTGGCAGGAAAGGACCCAGTGTGGTCTATTGCTACTCCGCTCTACAAGACATCCGTCAGACATTTGAGGTCATCCATTTCATTATGCCTGGGAGCTTTCAAAGCTACATTTCAGAGGTCCTCAATGAGAATAGATGGCATTCATTTGTGAAGCCCTTCTTCCCACAAAGCCCCTTAATAAGAGTAGCAAAGGGAAGAAACCACCTTCGACTGACTTCTGGGATAACCAGCCTTTTCAACTGATCTTAACATAAACATTCACTTATTGAGGGCAGAGGTGGAGCAAACAGTTGTCTGCTCCGGAGGAAAACCTTCACATAAAGATCTGTTCAGCTACAAATAGTGCAACTCTGCAGAACAGTTGATTCCTGCAAACCAATGCTTTGTTTCTGACACTGTTGTAAAAAGACACAGAGCTGCAGGGCTATAATACTGTCTTTACCCCTGACTGTCTTCTGACAGTCATTTTTATTTAGCCAAATTTTAATTTGTGCTCTTCTGCTCTATGCTGCCAGTAAAAATCCTTGTGCATGCTTATGTTGCTACAACAGCTTCTGAATTAAGCACTGTGATATGATGCTGGACGACTTAGAATATGATCACAGTAGGACAAACAAGTAAGGATAGGGGATACAAAACTTCCCATTAACTCTCAAAACTGAATAGTATTGTAACAAAGTTGGGATTCATTTACAGGCATGGCTCAAAGTACAACCCTAAGAAATGTTTCTCCTTCAAGCTCAAAACATGAAAACCTCAATTATGTGTTTTCATTAGTTAATATTAAATGATCATGTAATAACACATGCAAATTAAACTAAACTAAACTGAACAATATAACACATGCCCTTTATACTTTTAATTAAAAATTATTTCAATAATTCAAACAGAACATATTTGTGCCCTAATAGGACAGTTACAAGCTCCTTCCCTCTCTGTCTCCTGAAAAGGGTTACTGGCCTCTTTTTACCATGTCTGATTGCACATCTAGTCAGCGCACATTCCCTCCAGGCATGTGTCAGCCTAAGTGGCAGCTTATTTCAGCTCCTTTCAGACTGGAATAAGGACTTAGGAAACCCAGTACTACCGATATATAGCAGGCTGATAAGATGACTCTTTGGCTTTGCTCACACATGTGAACCATAGACCAAGCAGTTTCTTTATATTGCCCTAGTTAATATGTACTTTTTGAAAAGCACTTTAATACTCTGCATTTGGTCAGTGGGCGATCCCAATGAGAGTAGCCATAATAATAATTTAATTCCATGACTTGATGAGACTTGCTGTTCTCTGCAATCAGGTGGAAAAACATTGGAATCAGGTTGGCATCTGCAACTGGCAAAAATTCAGAAAATTATGGCACATCAGATATTGGCAAATATCCAATATTGTGCATTCCTACTTACCAGTTGAGTTGATAACTACCACTGATTTTCCAACCTTGGTTTAATGCAGGTCTGACAACTACTACACTGCTCAAGTCTGGTTGAAAAAGATCAGTCAAACTTTTGTTTCAATAATCATCAAGAAATTAATTGACAATTACAGTCGTTGCTAAATGTTATATTACAGTTTAGTGTTGTCAGAATGATCATTTTATTGATAAATATCAATTCTTTGACAGAGATTTGACACAAACACTGTTGCATTGCCCACAGAGGCCTGCCACCTCACACTTGTCTAACTATAGTCAGAAGTAAACGGGACATGGACTGAACGTAAAGTCTGTTGCATTCTCTGTCAGAAAGACAACGAATTTGTATTCAAAAGAAGAGCTTTACATTGCACCCCATTGGAGTTTAGAACAGGGTTCTTAGCGGGGGGCTTTTAATTTGAAAGTAGCGACCAGTAGTAGCTTGCTGCTACGACACAAGCGGACAACGAAGACGGCTACAGAGACCGAGGAGACGCTAGCATCTCCTGGATCTCTCAGCGGCTGTCCAGTTGCTCATCTTGACGTCTGCGGATGAAGTGATGGACTGACTGCTGTGATCAGCTGTTTCCTGGTTTTGAAACTCCCTGGCTGTGGGTCGCACCATAGACGCCTCATTGAACGCTGGACCGTACGTCAACGTCGCCGCCATATTGGAGGAGGCAGCTCAGCCCCGTGAACTAATACGAGTCAATGAAGTGAACTTTATAAAGCTCACTTCTACAATGTGCCATAAGTTAATGCCTCTCATTTACACATTTACACACTTACGGATATATTCAGGAAACAGATACGAACCAAAAACAACGTAACGTTCTCTGATGACTATGAACATGAACTACTCCTTATATGTTCAGTCTACAGGTCCGCACCAAACCACAATATGTATTTTTATAATGTTTTTACCAGTTTTTATAGCTGCTAATGTATCTTATGCCGTTACTGTGATGATACATGACAGTTAAATATTTAATCTGTGTTCATAATATATGAATCAGAATCAGAAAAACTTCATTGATGCCCGACGAGAAACTGCAGCGTTACAGATGCTCCCATTCAAAGTCAAGAATATGCAGAAAAATAGTACTACTACTACTACTGCTAATAATAATAATAATTATTATTATAATAATTAAAACTACATATGGTGCATATCTATAATAGTAGCCCACTGCAACTTTACTCCTTTTTCACTATAATTAAATGTTATTTTATACAATATCATATGTTATAATGTTCTTTCATGGATTATATCTCTATTCTGCTGAAAAAAAGAAAGCAGGTTCACTGCTGCTGCAGTTTCTTATCTTGATTTGCAGACTTTGTTAAATTTTGTCAGCATGATTGTTATTATTAGTACTTAGATCATCAAAATCAAGCATAATGTGACCATGGATAGACACATCAACAAATATTCAAAATTCAGAAGTTTTGACTATTTTTTTTAATATACAAAATAACTTTAATTACCACACATATACGCAAAAAAGTAAAAAAACAGGTACCGATATATACCGGTACCGATTTGCAGGTACCGAGTATCGGTACCGTATTGGTTCAAATGTGAAAGGTACCCATCCCTAATGACAGCATCACAATATGCAGCCACCACAATTACAATAAAGTTGGAAAATGCCTCTCTAAGAGCTTAAACCAAAACAAAACACTATAACCTGTGATGAAGGCAGGATTTACTGCAGGGCTGTTGTATTATTTTACAGAGGTATACCCAATGAACTCACAGCTATGTTGCTGGGGTTGGCTTGGGAGAAAAATGAGTGGCTGATGGGTGTGTTCACAGCTGTTTTAGCCAAAAAACATTCTATGCATACGCTATACATATACCTAGGAGTTGGCCAATGCAACCACACTATTACTACTAGCCACTGTGCAACTTTAATTGAATGGCCAAGGCTTTACTCAAGGAATGTGTCTTACAGTTAACTCTCCTCGGACCCAGGTTTGAAAAAGTTAGACCAAGGATTCTATCTGGCTAGGGCTGGGGCGACACGTCGACGTCATTGATTACGTTGGCGCAAAAAATACGTCGACGCAAAAACTGTGCGTCGATGCATCATCAGACCAAAACAAAAAATGGCGGCAGCGAGTAGCGGCAGCTGCAACACGAGTGAGTCAGTTGACTCTGATCAATGCACAAAACGAACTCGTAGTTCTGAGGTATGGGACTATTTTACCATAAAAGGAAGTGATTCAGTTGTTTGTCGGCTTTGTAAGATGGAAATGGCGTATCATAAAAGCACGACGGCTATGCACCAGCACCTCAAAAGACGGCATCCCAGAGCAGCTTGTGCAGATGACAAAAAACTGTAAGTTTCAACTTTTTACTATATCAATTTTTTCTTCTTTTCTTGTTTGTTTTGTTGTACTGTATTACCATATTATAACATTAAACATCATACCCTCTCATTCATCTAAACACCCCCACGTCGGATTCACACACACCCACTCACTCACACACACACATCCCCACACACACACACCCTCACACACACACTCACTCACTCACTCACACACTCACACACACACACACACACCCTCCTCAAACTCAAAACTAATATAAGCTGCTATCTGTTTTGTTGGTTTTTATTTCTGGTTTTTGTTTGTTTTGTGTTTATTTTTTGTCTGCCTGCTTTGTTTTGCCGTTTATTAGTCCTGTACTACAATGGTTGTTGTTTTGTAATTTAACTAATAAAACTTTAAACTTTTAGGCTACTGATGATTTTAACATGTTATGTAGTGGTTTACTGAAGTTGTTAAAGTTATTATTGAATAATAATCGTTTCATTTTCTTCTGCTTTCTCCATGCAGATCGTGGGTGATGTTACCGATTTATACCACCTTTTTTTCAAGGTGGAGCGGAGGTTGCTGGGGCCAAATCCAGTGACTCTATGAGCGAAGGCCAGGGTACTACCTGGATGAGTCGCCAGCTCATCGCAGGGCCCTTACTGATGGCAGTGGCTGCCACGAAGGTGCCAACTGGGGTTCAGTTTCTTGCTCAAGGATACTTCGGCATGTAGCTCAGTCCCGCCCTGGGGAGCCAGGGATTCGAACCAGCGACCTTCCGGTCACTAGTCCTCAGCTCTACCCACTAAGCTACAGCACCACTGTATTCAGTACTTGAATTTTGGTTTGGAATTTGGTAATTAAGAGCAATAAAAATGTATTGGAATTGTCATTTTTCATTGAGGTGCATAAATTAGCATATGTAAATTGCTATATAGGTCAAATAATGGAGAAATAATCGCTAATCGAATCGAATCGAAATTGAATCGAATTGAAAAATGTATCGTTAAATTAATCGATGCATCGAAAAAATAATCGCTAGATTAATCGATTACAAAAATAATCTAATGCCCAGCCCTAGATCTGGCACAAACTCACTTTCTAACCATCATCCTTCAACAGTAAGGGACAAAAATCACAGACAAAAGTGAATATGAAACAGAACAGTCATGAGAACTTGAAAGTGTAAGTGCATGACAGCGATGTCTTGTGTTATCCCACACTTTTCTTCTGACCGCACGCTTTCGAAACATCCTCCTGTGGGATGTTCACATGCCATTCAAAACACTGTGACACATGAAGCCCACGCTGTTCTGCTTTATGCTGATCAATGCAGTGTGCTGCAGAGTGAATGAACAAGTGACAAGTCTCTTGACAGCAATGTTAATACATGGGACTACATGAATTTGAGTACCGAGATAACCCAGAACAAAATTTACAGACACTTGATCACACTTAATTAAAGATTAGGAAAAGTCATAAGAGTCCTTCCGATCACAGTGGCCTCTTCTTTCTGCCAAGAAGACAAAGTATCTATCAGAGCAGCTGGGCTTCTGTCTTATCGTAGCTATTGGGATGTGTAATGTCATAACGGAAAAGTCATAAATTGGCTTTGCAAAACATCCGTATGTAGCTGATAAGCTTCAGGAAAAGCCAGGCTGCCCTTAGAGACTGACAATGAGAAAAGGGAGATTAATTTTACATTTTGTACTACCAAGGCAGACACAATCACATTTCATTATAAAGAGTAGGGCTGCAACTAATTCTCAATTAATTTGGCTATTATTTTCTAGGTTAATCAATTAGTTGTTTGGTCTATGAAATGTCAGAAAATTTCGGATACATTTCCATCATTGTTTTCCAAAGCCTAAGATGACATCTTTAAATGGCTTGTTTTGTCATCAATCGAAACATATTAAGCGTACTGTCACAGAGGGGGAAATAAATCAGAAATATTCACATTTGAGAGGCTGGAATCAGATTTTTTGAAACCTTTTTTTCTGAGAAAAAAATAATTATCCAAGTATCAAAATATTTGCTACAATATATAAGATTTTTCATAGTTGGCAACCAATAGATAGAGGACGGCTGTGGCTCAGGGGTAGTGCCAGTGTCTTGTTATTGGAGGGTCGCTGGTTCGATTCCCCTGGTTTGCATGTCAAAGTAGCCTTGGGCAAGATACTGAACCCTAACCTGCTCCTGATCTGCTGGTTGGCACCTTGCACGGCAGCCACCACCATTAATTTGGTCTGAAGCGTCTGATAACTTCCCTAAATGTAATAGATAGATTGACTTATTGTTGCAGCTCTAACGAAAGAGAGAACTCATCAACATCTGAATAACAAAAATGTAAATTGTCTCCAACTTGTTGCTCTAAAACTAACCATCAGCCAATGTTTCTTTTTGTCTTTTCAAATACAAGGAAATTGAATATTTTGTATTACATCAGACATGGCATTCATTTTGTGTCCAAAAAAGCACAAAATTAGCACAAAACCACAGAAGTTCCATGTTTAGAGTCAATCTTACTGCCTCTAATAAATCATTTCCCATCTCCAACAGATTACGCGTCCAGAAAATAAAGCCTTTATGGTATCCAACTTCACAGCCCACTTCTGGCGCCTTAAACATTATCAGTTTACATCTACCTGTTTGATTTACAGGCCAAGAGGGGCCATGAGTGCACAGAGCCAGAGAACACAAATCCACCATTCAGGCTGGTCAGCTCAACTACTGTGGGAAAGGAAATTCACTACTTGGTGGCTAACCCAGTGACAGGTCAACAGTGTGGTTAGATTGTTTCCTGGCTTCAAAAACAAAAAGGTCCACACCTCTACACTGTACGTAATTGCAGGCCTGCAGCCAGCCGGTGTGTGTGAGTGAGGGAGGGGGCTCTGAGAGGGGGAGATTAGTCCTTACTGTCCCTGGAGGTGATGGTGGAACAGGGCCTGAGGCAGCACTGCACTGCCAGCAGAGATAGACACAAAGCTTCTATTGCTGAGGCTGTTATTCACTGTGCCAAAGCATTGACCCACAGCCCCACACTTGTTTCTGGAGGTAGCAGGCTTGCCATGCTCCATCAATGGGCTCATTCACTCTGCCAGAGTGAAAGCACCTAAAACTGTCTAAATCAATCAAAGCCTAACTAAAATGTGGCTAAATAACCAATAGGAGGCCTTTGGCAGAAATATCAGCCCAGCACCTGATGCTGTGACCACTGCGATAGTCCACACAAAACTAGTTCTTATACACAAAAAGGCTACACATCACTGGGAACAAAAAACACACAACAAAATGTCATGCCATTCTCTCTTCAGCATGCAAAGATCATGATTGTTTGGAACAGTTCTGACCTTGTCAAACCAAATCTTTCAACAATTTTGTGGAAATGGGAATTCAAATATGAAAAACATCAAATACTTTGAAAGAGTAAGGATCTCATCTTAACCTCAATCAGAAACATCCTCTACAGCTTCTCTAAAGAGCCTAGTGGCATTGCATGGAATGTCTCGCTGCTGTGTCGTTGTCCAGCTAAATTTAAACATATAAAAGGGACTACTGGCAGTGGATGCTGTCAAGGATTGCTGGCAAGCACCCCAGTATTCCAAAGAAGCAATGGATGTGCTCCTGTGTGTGTGTCTGCGACACACTCACACATTTTAAGGACCAATATCTTGGGCTGCACAATTAATAAGAAGATTATCGCAATCGTAGTATGGCCCTGTGCAATATCAAAAATTGCAAAAAGCTGAAAAAAAAATTCAATGGGAAACACAACTACTAGATACACTATAAACACTACTAGATATTTTTACAAAACAGAGCTCTTAATAAGTCAGTTTGAAATATTTACACCTGACAAAGCATTTGTAACAAAATAGATTAAAAATTAACAGGTTTGTTGGACCATGTCATGTTGGAAGATTGTAATCAGCTTGGCTGTAATTAGTGAGACAACATTCAACATTTTTGTCGTTTATGGGTATCTATCTATCTTTTTTATTGTCAGATTGCTGATGAAATAAATGTATTCATTAATAACGTAGTTTGGCTTTGATCCAAAATAACAATACAGTATCAGTAATGTCAAATAACTAGAAAGAGTTATCAGATAAATGCCGTTGAGTAAAAAGTACAATGTTTGCCTTCAATTTGGAGTGGACGTATATAGTAACAGAAAATGGAAATACATGGAAAGTTTGTGCACCTTAAAATTGTACTTAAGAACTCCAAATAATGGTTATCCCTCTCCTTGATTACCATTCATCGCTATTAGCATTATTCCTGGAAAAACATACTGGTTGAACCCTAGCTGTATCATAGTCTGGTTTCAGCTGCACAGCTTGCAGTGTGGTGTCCCTCAGAGTGTGGGACTCTGAGGGACACCACACTGGGACACCACACTGCAAGCTGCTCCAGGAATAATGCTAATACCGATGAATGGTAATCAAGGAGAGGGATAACCGTTATTTGGAGTTCTTAAGTACAATTTTAAGGTACACAAACGTTCCATGTATTTCCATTTTCTGTTACTATATACATATATATATGCTATGATTTGTCTCAAGCCATTTCTTCTTAATTTTTTTTTTTTCGTCGATCTTTAAGAATGCCAGTGGATTTGTGCATTTTTTTTTTCTTCATTTAATTCAAATTCAGTGACTCTGAAGAACCACAGGCCCCATCGTACCTAGCCTCCCACAGAGTGTAGGAACGCACAGGCTTGCATGGAAACTTTAGCGAGCAGACTAGTCTTAACAAAAGAGCTTTTCAAGTCATCACAAAGCTGTGACACACCGAATCAAAGTGATTTCCCACCATATTAATGTCACAAGTCTGACTAAAATAGACTGCAAGATAAACTGCAATTGTGTCATCAATGGAAACTTGAAACAGTTGTGCATCTTCAACAGGACTGTCTTAAAACATCCTGAAACATCAAATTGAAAGGTCAAGATAAGAGTGTAAATCTTGACTTTTATTACCAGTTTATTAAAGATTTACCACATTACTTAGATTAATAAGTTTAGGACAATATTTTTTTCCATAATCAATCTTAATGAATCATACTAATGACAACGCATTACTATGAGTCTGTTAGACTTGCACATGATCCCCATATATGAGAACAGAAACAAGACCACACTTTTATGTGCAGAACCCAAATTGTGTTCAACTGTGCCATGAAGCCTGGGCCTCACAGAGCACACAGAGAACTGGGATAAACTCTGTGAGACAGCTTTGGCTTTTAGTTGCCCACTCTTGAAAATGGGGTATGAGATCTTTTGTGAGCAAGCGTGTGAGTGTATGTGCGTGGTGGTGGAAGAGTGTGTGTGTGCAGGAAATCAAAAATTCTTCAGCACCACAGCCTGCAGCTGGTGGTTTATTGGAAGCAGGCAAGAAGGGCACCAACTCCCCAGGTCGACCAACCCCTCCCAAGGTACTGTGAGAAACTGGGAGGAGCGTCTCTCTCTCCTGAGCTCTCTGCACAGTCTGTAGACTACCAGTCCAACTTCCTGTTTTCCTGTAAATACCATAAATAATGGTTCAAAAAGCTGCCTGGTCGGTGGTGTCACGCTTTACTGTATAATGCAGAAAAGGGAGGAAAGGGGGGCTTTTATAAGTAGTAAATAGGTGAGGCCAGGTGCTTTCTGCAGCTCACTTTTCTGTGTGTGTGAATGTGTGTTGGAGTCAGACGCTAGTTGAACACCAAACTAGACAATTCCCCGCCGGGAAATCGCGAGAGTGGGCTGTGCGCTTTGCCCCGTGACGAAAAAGCAAACATGGCATCAGCAAAGTTTCCTCACCATCAAGCGGGAAAGGCCTTAAGGAACACACACATCAAGTTTCGTGGTCCTAGTTTCAGAAATGTGGAAATGTCAGCGAGATAAAAAAGGGTGCAGTTTTGAGATTCCTCCTCCCGATTTACATTGGAGTAAATGGAGCATTTGAGAGCTACTCTTGTTGGTTAGCGGTCGATAATTCAAAAACAGTAAATCCTACCGATAAAGTAGACACACTGGGAAAAAGAAGACAAGTGTGGCTACAACTCTGGAAAATATCACTGTTTTTGAGCCTAATTTGTGGCCAGGATTGTCACAGAAAGAGAAAATTTCTGAGCAAATTTTTGAGTCTCTCTCACTCTGTCAGTTGGCCCTCTCCACTCTGCTGCACGAACATTCCCCCATACACAATCATTGAAAACCCTGAATTTTTCCAAAATCACTCACTGTCATTCAAGGATCACAGTTCAAAAACTACACATCATAGCAAAAAAGTTCAAATACAACGTAAATACTCAGGACTTGTGCCTACATTTTGAAGCTGAAATGGTGTTTCTACGTGAACGTATGCCAGAGCACGAGATGTTTGAAAAACGTCGCAGATTTGCGACTTTTTTGACCTCGCCCCATTCATTCCTTATGGGAAATTTGTCGCAGTTTTCGCGACTTACGTCGCAAAAAATTAATATTTCGTAAAGCTGAATAATAGCAACCCGAGTCCGATCGAGCCGCACATTGAATGAGCGAAAAAATAATCATTAAATGTAGTTTAAATGTTGGGAAATATACTGTGTGTGTGCGTTTGTGTGCATGTGAGTGCACGCTTAAGCATGGCTGTGTGTGTGTGTGTGTGTGTGTGTACATGTCTCTCTGTTGTCTGTCTGTCTCATGTGTGTCTCCTGTCTGTCTGTCTGTCCGATGTGTGTCTCCTGTCTGTCTGTCTGTCTGTCTGTCGGATGTATGTCTCCTGTCTGTCTGTCTGTCACTCTCTCTCTTTGCCCAGCTGATTTCGGTTGCTAGGTGACAGTTGGCAGGGGCCGTAGCAACGGACTGTGAGGGAGTCAATTGGCCCTCTCCACTCTGCTGCACGAACATTCCCCCATACACAATCATTGAAAACCCTGAATTTCTCCAAAATCACTCACCATCGTTCAAGGATCACAGTTCAAAAACTACACATCATAGGAAAAAAGTTCAAATACAACAAAAATACTCAAGACCTGTGCCTACATTTTAAAGCTGGAATGGTGTTTCTAGCTGAATGTATGCCAGAGCAGGAGATGTTTGAGATCCCATTCATTCCTTATGGGAAGTGTCTCGCAGCTGTTCGCGTCTTACGACGCGAAAGATTAATATTCTAGAAAACTGAATTATAGCATACAGAGTCCGATCAAGCCGCACATTGAATGAGTGAAAAAATAATCGTTTAATGTAGTTTAAATGTTGGGAAATATACTGTGTGTGTGCGTTTGCGTGTATGTGAGTGCACGCTTAAGCATGGCTGTGTGTGTGTGTGTGTGTGTGAACATGTCTCTCTGTTGTCTGTCTGTCTCATGTGTGTCTCCTGTCTGTCTGTCTGTCCGATGTGTGTCTCCTGTCTGTCTGTCTGTCTGTCTGTCTGTCCGATGTGTGTCTCCTGTCTGTCTGTCTGTCGGATGTATGTCTCCTGTCTGTCTGTCTGATGTGTGTCTCCTGTCTGTCGGATGTATGTCTCCTGTCTGTCTGTCTGTCACTCTCTCTCTTTGCCCAGCTGATTTCGGTTGCTAGGTGACAGTTGGCAGGGGCCGTAGCAACGGACTGTGAGGGAGTCAATTGGCCCTCTCCACTCTGCTGCACGAACATTCCCCCATACACAATCATTGAAAACCCTGAATTTCTCCAAAATCACTCACTGTCATTCAAGGATCACAGTTCAAAAACTACACATCATAGCAAAAAAGTTCAAATACAACGTAAATACTCAGGACTTGTGCCTACATTTTAAAGCTGAAATGGTGTTTCTACGTGAACGTATGCCAGAGCACGAGATGTTTGAAAAACGTCGCAGATTTGCGACTTTTTTGACCTCGCCCGATTCATTCCTTATAGGAAATTTATCGCAGTTTTTCGCGACTTACGTCGCGAAATATTTATATTCTGGTGAGAAAAATAATAGCATACCGAGTCCGCCCGAGCCGCACGTTTTGATATATTTTTTGTTTGTATTCGCTCAACGGTGCGGGGTGTGAAAAGTGCCAAAAAAGAGCGGGAGGATGAAAAATAAGAAGAAGAGGCGCGAGCAATAACAATAGTGGGCTGTGCTCTGCACAGCCCACTATTGTTAGCTCTGCTATAGAGGTGTCCATAGTGGGCTGGCGAGCACAGCCCACTAATTAATGTGGGCAACAAAATGCAGAGCTCATCCAGCAGCCACTTAAAGTAGAAATGTGTGTGTTTCATCAAAGATGGGTTCGATTGGGAATTTAAAATAAATTTTGGTTCAACTATTCATCTGGTTTCTGAGCGTCCTTTTAAATATGTTTCACCCTCTCTGTGGGCCTTTCTGTAAAAGGGTCCGTAATAGCCTGTGAGTTGCTTTCAACTGCAGTCACCTCATCCGCCAGCAAAAAATTCTCAGGCTTTTTATCAATCAACTGGCCCAATTTAAAGGCACAACTGTGGCAATACTGTGCCATGTGAGACCTGGCACTGAAATCCCACAGAGGGCTGCACAACAAAGACTATTATCAATTATCATTATCTCTAATCATGGCTTTTTATTTATTGTGAAATACTGAATAGTTTTTCTTTGTAAGGTTTCTACTATTGTAAATAAGCAGTCTGAGAAGGGACATGACTCTTTGTTGAACAGCTATCAATTCAGGTGCAGGAGCCATGAGTAGACATTGCTTTGCTTTAAAGGTATTGCAAGCCAAAATGTTTGGGAACCACTGGCCGAGGTAAATATTATGATCCCTCAAAGTAATTGGTGGTATCCCAGGAACAGACGCAAAGTCATCCATTGTGTTTTTATAATCAATGGTGTCCCAGATGGTAACAGATGCACTGTATATCAGAAATGCCAAGAACTGCACTTGTTTTTAAGGTAAGCTTCAGATCAAAATGCATTGGTCATATTTCAATCACAAAATGGAGAAAAATGCATAACCCTTTGGGTTCCCAACATAACAGCTTTAGTGTATTATTTGGTTGTATTCACAATGATTAAGGTAAAAGAACATCATTTTAACTGTGTTAATCAACATGCAGCTTGAACTTTGCAATAGCTGTGAGTGAGAAACATTAAATGCCATATTCAATCATCTGTCTGCTGAGAAGAGTAGGCACATGGAAATATTTTAAATTCTTTATTGTATAAACAAACATTAAGCAATTCAATTGCTCTTAAACTGATATGGCCTACTGAATTACAAAGCAAAAATGTCTTATTTCAGAAGTATTTCAACCATGGTGCAATATGCATCTGTTAACTCAGCACAGGAGGTTAAATAGAAATATTCCAGTGGTGCTTTGAATTTATTATTTACAATATGCTTTCAGTGTGTATTTTTCACAGGCACATGCACACACAGCTGGTACATGTGTTTTAAGAGACTAAGCTGTAAAGCCTCTATGTTTTCTAAATATATTCCAATAGGTTTTGTTATTTTGTTGGTTTTTCCAGTTTCTATGATTATATTTCTCAGTTAATAAGAAAACATTTTAAGTTTTCCTGGGAATCCTGTTTCCTGAGTTTAAAACATTATCTATAACACATCTGCAACATCTGTCTGGAAAATCTGCCAGGGTTTTACAATAAACTATTTGCTGTCAAACATGACAGCTGAAAAATTCCACCTGTTTCATTAGTATTTTGCTCATAAAATAAAGATTTAATAAAAACTTGCTCCCCTGCCATTACAAAAATGAATTATTTTCAACGTGGTCAGAATGTCCTCTTTTTAGTGGTCTAACATCCGCTAGAATTCTGAATAAAGGTCATTTCAAATAAACTAGTGCATTGCCCGTAGGAAGTATGTATTCCTTAGAAAAGTGGGAGGTTAAGTAGCTTTTTCATGGATGGCCAAATGAGGCTGTGTTTGAAGGTGAGACGTCAGGGATATAATTTGCCATTTTTGACTATTTTTGATTTTACCATTTTATTCACCATAAATCTATTAACCTTGCCATGTTTGGTGTCATTATTTTCAGCACAACCTCACATGTGTGACTGTACAGTTATTTTTTTCCATTTTGACATACTGTATTAACACATTGGACCTAAAATCACAAAAAACACTAAAAATCTGAGTTGGAAAAAGTTAGATTTTTTACTGTGAAAACCACAAATATGTTAACGAACCATTTTTTATTACTTATAATGCAAAAGTAAATTGTTGTTTGCTAAATTTGTGCATGAGTTTTTGAAATTTACAAAGTTATATGTAACTATTTACATTTAAATGCAGGCAATGCCTCAGGGCTCTCTCAGCTCATTCCTGCCTGCTCAACATTCAGCAGTCTCCTCATTGTTTTGACTCACAACACAAAAAAACGACTACACTACACACTAAAACACACCAAACACTACATAACACACTAACTATACACTCCAAACACGCTCTATGTCACAAATCTCTCAACTCTCAAAACTCGCAATCTCTATTGCAGACACTGTCGTGACAAAGTCGGGCTCTGCAGTGATTGGCTCTGGTGCGCATGTGGCTATGGTGTGCAGTGATTGGCTCTGGTGCTCACCTGGCTACGGTTGACAATGCTAGCGGAATTGGTAAAGCATTTATAAAATAATTTATTAACGGTATCATTGCAGTCCAAACAAATCCGACGTCGCACACCCTTAAAACACGCAGCAGCCATGTTGTAAGTCTCAAGTCAGTCGGATCCTGATCCGCAGAGATATTTGAGGAACACATACACAGACAGACAGACAGACAGACAGAGATTCCTTGCTTTTATAGAGAGATGACAGGGAATGTTAAAAATACCCCATGTAGCTCTCAATGAAACCAAACAGACTTTTTACATTGTCTCAATAGCCTCCTGCATATGTGTCTTTCATTCTTCTTACAATGCTGAATACATTTCCTGCTAAATCTATTTTGGAATCTTTTAAAACTTGAACATTTAGCTTGCAATCTTAATCTTTTTTTATTGTTACCGACTTGTTCTATGCATTACTGCATCATCCCATTGTAAACATTTTTTTACCAACATTGATTCTGATTTGCATCTAAAACAATGTGTGTTCTCAAATTCATTAGAAATTTCATAAAAACTCTTTTAGTGTTCTAATATTAGAGCCTATGGAGATGATAACTTGCTGGCTTCTAACAGTGGGGATCTCCAAATGCGTTTAGTCAATAAAATGTAAAAAATGAGGTTAGTCTAGCCACCCCCAGAGGACTTTTCACTTCCTTCTTATTATGCATTCATGACATACTACTATGAACCATCTTCCAACTCCACGTCTACATGTGGGAACAGATTACTAGAGGGTCAACTGTCCATAACCACATGAACAAGTTTATCTTCACAGAGCAGTGTCTTATTTGTGGTATGAAAGAGATACAGAATTAAAGCTAACACAGTAAGTAAACACACTGCTGAAAAAATGCAAAAGTGTATGCTGAGTGAAAATTTCGAGGTTGGGATGTTTGTCAACTTTTTGAACATAGCTATGTTATTAAAATTGGTCTAAACCATTAAATTGCATTTATTTTTTTGGTACCATTTTTTCCTTACCGTTACTGACTCAGATACCTGTGCTTTGGGTATCGGCCAATATACGGAGGACCAATCCATTACCAGTGCGCAGAGTCCTGCACGGGTTCGGGTATCCGCGGGTACCCGACGGGTGACCCGCACAATTTGGATGAAACGGGTGAAAAGTAATATCCTGTGTCGGACACGGGTGCGGATCGGGTCGGACGCCTAGAGAGCGCGGGCATTTTCATGGTGTCAGGTGCAAAAAAAAATAAAAAATCATTAGCGACACATCTACAAAAATATGCCTGCATTTCAAAATGATAAGCATGTACCGTATTGACCCGAATATAGGACGAGGTTTTGTTCGATTAAAATTTTGTGACAAAGTGGGGTCGTCTTATAATCGGGGTCTAACCGTTGACACATGCTGATAGTTGTCTGGGTCGCTACACGACCGCAACAGCAGAGGGCGCCAGCTTATTGTAGAGACGTCACTGACACTGTGGCTGGGGTTATCGGTCAATCACAGCGGAGAAGAAGTGACAGGAGATGAAAAATGGAGAGACGCTGTGATTTTACGGAGCAAAGTGGATCAAGTGGGGCAAGTTAACAGACATCTGAGGCGGAGCTATGATGCTAATTTTAAGATAATGGTGATCAATGCAGCGGAGGCGCCAAACAACTGTCAGCCAGCCAAGAAATATGGAGTTATGGAGTGTAACGTCCGAAGATGGCGGGTCCAAAAAGACCGTCTGCAGTGGCGGTTCTAGACCAGTTTTAATAGGGGGGCCAGGTTGGGGCCGGCTTTTTTGTTAGGGGGCACACACAACCCGGAAAAAAGGATAAATCCCTCATTCAGACAAAACAGTGTTTACAATTTCAGCAATTTTGATTGGGTAGTAAACTGCTGAGACACTTTATTTCTGCCTTTCCCTTCAGAACAAAATTATTGCAAGAAATCTGTCATTGTATTATTAATGCAGACTCCCTGTCAGGGGGGCCACAGGGGGGTCTAGACTCAGAGTTACGGGGGCACTGGCCCCTGTTGGCCCCCCCCCCAGAACCGCCCCTGACCGTCTGAAAACGCTAACAGTAAGAGAAAAGCTTATCGTGGTCCTCTAAGCGGCCGCTACCGAGAGATTGACAGGATATTATGTGAGTTTGTTATTGAGAAACGAATTTTGGTTAGTCTTTTTCTGAAGATTAATCTTGAAAAGAGGGGTCGTCTTATAATCAGGGTCGTCCTATATTAGGGTCAATACGGTATATTTCATATGAGCTCATTCATGCATGCTTGCGCCCTCCCAGAACTCCCATTCCCCACGCTGGCTTACTTTCATTTTTAAAAATTGCGTCAGTCTAATTTTGCTTCGGGTGCGGGTCGGGCATCGGTATCAATTTATAGCGAGAGCTCGGGTGCGGAATGTAATTTGTGCTACTGTTGGGAAACCGTTCGGATGCGGTTTAAAGTACGACGGGTACGGGTGGGTGCGGGTTTGCAAAATAAGACCCGTGCAGGACTCTAACACTGCGTGTTAAAAATTTTTAAAAAACAGGCGTATATACTAACTTACATAAATCTAGGAATAAATAATTCCCTTAAAACTAACTCACAGAACTCGTTTGCTTGGGGCACTGCACTTTAAAGGGCAAATGTTGAGGGCAATACTGGGTCCACCCAGTGCGCAGACTCAGCAAAAACAAGGGACACATGTTGGAGGTCCAAATGTCAGCAGTAAAGCTGATTGCCTGCAGGTCTTTCAGCCTTCATGAAACGTGCTTCCTCACTGTCTCATAAAGTTTTGTGATAGCAATTTCACCATGCTGTTTCGCTTGATGAATCTTCAAATGCTTTATAAGGTCGCTTGTGTTGAAATTGGCAACAATCGCGCCACCCCTCAAAATTACATACTGAAAATGTCACTGTGTTACTGGTGGGGTTATCCAGATTACAATATTGCCAAATAGCTGCCATGTTGCTAACTCCACCTGACTCACTGCTTTTACAGCAGTGAAGAAGAATTTATATCTAGTGTTTATATCTAACTTTAAGCAGAGCTAACAGAGCTAATTGGAAAGCAGCAGGGTCCCAAATTATGTGGCAGATGTAGTACCTTTTTCTGTAATAAACACTTTTTATTAAGACATAATCAGAACTTACTTTCTTGATCAGCACTTTTTTTTTTTAAGGTACAAATTTGGCCAGCTGTTCAGTGAGAGGTTGTACAACAATCCTCCATCTCTGGACAACAGTTGTTTCTGGGGACCCTGCTTTACTTTCCTCAGGAATTATCTCTCAAGACCATAGCCTGAGCTTAAAATAGAAACCCTAGCAACATGAATAGCCTTATCATTAGCCATTCAACTTTTTGTCTGGTTTCCCCCAGAAAATCCATCTAAAAAACATTTACATTTAAAAAAAAAGAGTGTGAGCAATATACAAAGCAAAATTAATCAGTGAAAATAAAAACAAGCGAGTATCACTGACAGTCTCAGCAGGGCACACTGTGCAGTGTTTGTCCTGACATTGTTACAACATTATTTGCCATGTGACAAGCCCCAACACAGACTCTCATTGAGCAGTTAGTAGTTGCATCTATAAAAGCATAACATTCAGCAAAACAGCAGTGTCCTCAACATGTGACTGTGTACATTACTCTCACACCTTATTGGTAGAGCGTGCTTGGAACACTTCACAAACTACTGGCACTCACTGTATTCTTCTAAATGCTACTGCAGGCCAGGAGGAAGGTGGAGATTTCATCCAACTAATCCAGGTCGAGACAATGGGAGAAAAAAACCAATGCAAACCTTTAAAATGGGTGTATAAAGCAGTTAGATTCATGTCTGAGCACTTGATATCACAGGAGAGCACAAAGTCAGCAGCAGCAGGGCTTTGGCCTGACCATACACTAAAACATCCTTCGCTTTCTGCTTCCTATATTGCTATTGATTATTACCATCAGATCAGAGAAAACCCTTCAGATCTTCCTCTAAAGCAAGGTTTGGAGCAGCAATTAATGGAAAACACTGAATGTATGATGCAGATGAGACAGGTTTTGTTGGTAAGCACTGAGAAGAGTGGCTAGACTGATAAAAGGCATTTTCCTGTTTCCTCTAAGAGGAATGACAGATCGAGTGATGCTCTCTTAGTCAAGAAAAGCCCCTGCTCCTCCTTTAATCCAAACACAGTCCACTTGTTCTTACACTGACCTCTGTCAACCACAAATACAGTAGTTTACATCTCCTCTACCGAGTATATGGAGAAATATGTTTTGATTGAGAAGGAAATTATGCAAATGAAAATGTCACTTTTGTTGCCTGAACAACAGATAAACAATTCTGTTCTTAATTGATCAATGAATCATTTGGTCTAGTCAATACTTGAATTTATTTAAATATAGGCTATTTACACTATATTATTATTAGCCCTGCATTCCTTAAGGGCTATGCACATTGCATATTCTCTAGAGAGCCCTGGAATAACGTAGCCTCTTTTTACACATGTACAGTGGCTTGCAGTGTTATAAACCCCCCGGGAACTTTTCCACATTTTGTCATGTTACAACCACAAACGTAAATGTGTTTTATAAGGGTGTCACAATTCTCCAAATCCTCGATTCAATTAAATTTTCGATTCTAAGGTCACTTTTTAAAGCACAGGTTGCTATGCCATTTTTAGACTAGGCTTTTATGCAATATAATACACTGAACAAAAATATAAACACAACACTTTTGTTTTTGCTCCCATTTTTCATGAGCTGAACTCAAAGATCTAAAACTATATACACAAAAGAAACATTTCTGGAGTCACGTGATCGGCTGGACAAGATGGCAGCCTAGGTTTTCAGCTCCCGGCCCAGCATCGCCAAATTGTTGATTTTTTCGGAGCTACAGGTTTCCATACTGGCCTATTGTGTTGTCTAAAGATAGATAACAACGATGTCTACAAAAGCCAAAAGCAACCGTCAAGATATTGACGCCATTGCCGAGTCCGTATTGCAGAAGCAGCGTGACTATCTTGAACCGCGCCTCTCCCAGATTCAACAGGTGGGGAAAGACAACGACGAGAAGCTAAGTGCTATCCAGGCTGAGCTAACCTCGCTGGCGGCCGGCCTTGGCACCATTAGATCCGACGTAAATACACTGAAAACCTCCGTCGTAAGCAACTCCGGTACATTGACCAGACATGACCAGGCTCTTCAGGCTATGGAGCTCAAGCTAGCCGACATGGAGGACAGGAACAGAAGATGTAATATCCGCGTCACTGGCCTTGAAGAGGGGCTCGAGGGGTCCAATGCTACTCAGTTTCTGTCACACTCTCTACCTAAATGGTTCCCCACTCTCAGTGACATCCAGATTGAGATTACGAGAGCGCACCGAATTTACAACGACAACGCCCGCAACCTAGGAGCGAACCGCACCCTGATTTTCAACGTGCTTCGCTACTCGACCCGCCAGGCCATTCTGCGTGCTGCCAGGAAAGACCCTCTCTCAATCGAAGGTCGGAGGATTCGCTTTTCTCCAGATTTCAGCAACTTCACCGTCAAACGACGTCAAGGTTTTCACCAGGCTATGGATGCAGCTCGAGCTAAAGGTCTGGACTTCTTTTTACTTTATCCGGCCACTCTGAGAGTTTAAGTCGGTGCTGAGTACAAAGCATTCACCTCACCCAAAGAAGCAGAGGATTTTCTGGCGTCAGTGCTGGCTCCATGCCCGGAGACTTCGGCGCGGGATGACGGCGCTTCCTCGCCTTGACCTCGCCTTGACCACAGATTCACATTCTGCGCCAGAACTATGTCCTTGTTTGACGCCTAAGCGGACCGACTCCCTGTCGAATTTAAGACTTGGTACGTGTGGGCTGTTGCTTTGTTTTCCTCACACTACTTCACAGGACAGACATACTGCTGTCACCGGACACTGAGGACTGACATTAAGTGACCACTTTACTAGCCACCTGATGCTCTTCAGTTGGTAAGCTGCCAATGAGCCTGATATAACAATGTTTTTATGGGTTATCATTTTGTTTTAATATGGCAGTAGGCCTATCTGAGTTCACATAAATAACCCAATTTTTGCACTATGTTCAGTCAAATTTGTATTTCGGGGCACAGTGGTACCTAATGTTATTCTGTAGGCTATATGGAAGGTTTGAAAGTTAAAATGCAAGACCTTCATACTTTAACATGTTATGTATGATGCCTCAGCATCACCAAGTTATTTTACCCAAGCTACAATCAAGGTTATTGTTATAGTGCTGGGCTGCTGCTCCCCCTGGCTGCCCCATATCCAATATGATCACAGACCTACTTTACAGTTTACATTTTGTTTATATGTTCGTGTTCTCTTTTTCTTTCTCTCCTTTTTTACTTGTTTTGTATGACCGAAACAACTCATTACCAAGTAGTATCGAAACTGTGCCTGTCGAACGATACCTCCAATCGATTCTTTTGTTCCCAGATAAAGACAAAAATGACTGTTTGTATGGTTTTGCTCGCAGCCAATCACCGCAAGCGTTCTTCGATTCAATGCACCGCGTGATTGGTCCACGGACAACAACAGTTTGGCGGGTGAGAGCGGGTGACAGTGAAGTGCGGTGAAGCTGCGGTGGAGTTTTCAGCTCTCAGCACTGCAGCTTTCCAAAAAAAAAAAAAAAAAAGCCACCTAAACGGTCAAGAGTATGGCTCTTCTACGAGCCCGTGGGGCCGGGGATTAACGCCTGCAAAAAATGTAGCAAGCATATTTTTGGGAAATCCGGGAACACCAGCAACATGATCAAGCATCTTATAATACATGGAGAGAACTTCAGAGTGGAAAGCTGCACGGTGTTTAGCAAGAAGCCGGCTTCAACACCAACGTTGTCATCTCAGGACGACATAGAGCAACCGTCGATAACTCCAGGTAATATATTTTGGTTACTAGGTTAACAGTAATAATCTTTTGTGTGTTAAAACATTTATTGTGAAGTAAATCGTTTTGGGCATGTTAGGTATGTGTGCTAATGCTAGCCTTAGCTTACTTGCTAAGTTTACCTAACATTAATTAGCAAATTAGCAGTGGCACCCTACTCAGTCACATCAGTGCTTTGTTCAGTGGTTAACTCACTGGTAGTTTTAGCTTCTGTGGCAGCTTTATTACTTGCTTACTTAATGTTAAGGTCCAACTACTACCACCACTGCACCGGCTGATGCCAGAGACTCTAGCAGCAGCAGCCTTGATCTTACTAATGTTACACCATTCACATTAGCTGCAAGGTCGCAGATAACGAGGGAGAGGAAGGAAGAATGCCACAGGAAAGTTACAGCTTTTATTGTGAAGGGGCTTCAGCCGTTTTCTACAGTAGAGTCACCTTGGTTTAGGTAAGCCAGCCAGCACAGAGCTCATAGCTCACTCAATTATGCTCAGAAAAATGGAAGTATTCAACAACTAACTTAATGCTTTTAGATGAATCATTCAAGATGTTGTCACAACAGTTGTTGTGTCCTGTGTTTTACTACTTTGAGAGATGGTTGCTGCCCTTAACCCACGGTATCAACTGCCATCAAGAGACATGCTCTCTAACACACTGATACCAGCGTGGTATGCCGTAGAGAGGGAGAGAATGCAGACTGAGTTGGAGGAGACTGAGCATGTGGCACTTACCTGTGATGGTTGGACCAGTGTAGCCCAGGATCATTACATCACAGTGAATGTCCACTTTGCTAAGGGAGGTCAGCTGCAAGAAAGGGTTCTCCACACTAAAGCTGTCTATGAGGCCCAGACAGGAGAATTTGTGGCATAAGAGATTCGTCACATAATGGCAGAGTTTAATATTCAGGGAAAGGTGGCAGCATTAACAGTCAACAATGCTGCAAATATGGGCGTGGCTGCAAGGAGGTTAAAGATGGTCTGAACCTTGCTGCCCAAGAGGTGTATACTGAACCAACAGTGTCGAATTGGGCAGCAAGAATCCGGGCAGTGGTTGTGTGGCTGAGGAAGGCGAGCTTAGCCAAGCCAGTTATGAAGGAGAAACAACACCTCTTAAGTATGTCTATTCCTCTATTGGCAGCATAAATGTTTCCAAAATTCTTAACATGTAAATGAAATGCATATTGTACATTATTAATTATTTCAGCATGACATTATCACTAGTCTGACACAGTATTTCTTTAATTTGATATCTTCATTAAAACTGCTTTGGTTTTGTGTGTGGTGGTTGTCTTCTTTTTTCAGGCTCCAGAGAATTACAGACCAGGACTTCAGGCGTGCAGAGGAATCCTGTACACCTCAACACTGTGTGTGTCCTCAGAAAGGGCTCCAGCATGTGGCCAAATTCTGCCCATCCTGCAGAAGCTTGAGGGCCACTTCAAGGTTCAGGATGCATACTCTGCCTTTACTGCTGCCATTAAGAAAAGGTTGTGGGATGACCTTTCAAAGCGTTACACGGTATGTGTTTTGTTGTTGTTGTAGTAAATCAGTAAAATACATTATGAAAGGGTCCAACTCTGGTACTGGCATATTAATTATCTCCTACAACAGGATGAAGACATCAGGATGTTCCTGGAAGAGGCCACATCACTCAACCCCAGGTTTAAGACCAAAAACCCTGGATGCTGCCGTTTGGTCTAGGTTGGAGGAGAAGGCATGCGGTGAAAACTCTGAACAGGTTACCTTCACTTTGACTATTGTTACTGTACTTTCTGGGATGAAGATATTGATTATTAAAATGCCACACAGAATAGTGATATAAAACTGTATTATAGCATGCACTGGAAATTTATGAAGAAGATGAAGAGGACAAACTGGACGAGGGGATGGAGGAGGAATTAGGGGATGAAGAGGCTGCATCTCTGGAGAACACAACACACGTAAGCTTTCCGTAATACCTACCACTCATTACTTACTCATCTCTTAATCAGACAAACCTAAGCACTTTTCATTAAGATAATCAGTACTTGAGTGCTTTCCTCTGGTTTTGTCTCACTTGTTTTTTGTTTTCTCTCAATTTTTACCTTGATACTTATCTTTACAGATTGCCGTGACTACGAGCCACTCCATGTGTCACTCTGCACTGGGGGAGCTGTTTGCAGAGGAGGACCTGGCCCTTAAAACCAACCAGGCAGCGCCACTACTTGACCTGTCAGAGAAGGCACGGAAGGAGCTTGAACTCTACAGAGCTCTACCTCCAGAGCTGACCTCCACCAATCCTGCTGAGTGGGGGTAGGAGAAGAGAGGGACATTCCCTATCTTGTTTAATCTGGCCTCTAATTACACATGTGTCCAGACATCCTCCACTCCAGCCGAACGGATCTTTTCAACAGATGGTGACACAATCAGCCAGGAAAGGGCTTGCCTTTCGCCAGAGAAGGCAGACATGCTAATATTTCTGAAAAAAAAATTGTTAATTAATGAGGACTGACTGATGAGTCAGTGTCGTTCAGTGTTAGTTCTGGTTGTGATATTGACACAGACCAAAATACTTCATTGTACAGGTTTGTACAGCTGTTAAATATTTGAGCACTTTTGAAATGCATTCGTGTAGAAAATCTTTTGAATGGGGAGGAGTGGTGACATTTATGCAACTGATTGCTTTGTTTTCACATGATTAATATTGAATGAAGTTGAAAAAGTATCGAATGAAGTACTCAATCGGTATCGTTTTAAGGGTATTGGTATTGGTACTGGTATCAAAAAATTTCAAACGATACCCAGCCCTAAGTGGTACCACATCTTTTTTGCGTTGTGTAATGAGGGACTTTACTTCGGGTGCACTTGTGCCAGAATTATTCCAGAAAGAGGGTCATAGCAACATTTTCTCTTTGACCACATTCAGAACATCTCCTTTTGATTATGGGTGAACTTAAAGTCCGTGTAAACCAAAATCAGCCATTTTCTTCTAAACACATTAAACGGGTCATAAATGTGTTTACTTAAAACATGTAAAAGCCATTCGGCCATGTAGAATTTAATTTTGGAGCTAGGCTCACAAACAGTTTTTCAACATTTCTGTGTTCAGGATTTAATGGGCGGGTCAGAAATCATGCAAATCATAGCCGCGTTACGTAACGCGGCCTTTTGATTTGCATAAACCCCGCCCTGCTGCGGAAGTGGTATAAATATGTTCAGCGCATCGGCTTCAGCGGTTCTCCCACTCACTCTCCAGTTTCGGATTGCATTGCTTACAATAGTTTGCAGCTAGCTAACCAGCCAACCAGTCAGCTAACCAGCCATGTCTCCTCCACATCGCTCTGCATCTTTCCTGGATGCCACAGTGTGCAGGGTGACGGCGCTGTTAGCTTATTTAAGTTTCCTTCGGATGAAACGTAAGGAAACGGAGGAGTCCGTTGACGCTGGTCAACTCCGTCCCGGCTTGCATCCTCTCCTCCGCCAACGAGGAGATGTGACCGCTGCTGACCGCCGCTGACACTCTCCGTCCTGCTGACGGCGGGTCCGACCGGCATGATGTGGCCGCGCCGTCCCGCTAACGGCGGGTCCCACCGGCATGATGTGGCCGCCGCGCCGCAGCATGCCCTCCGTCCCGCTGACGGCGGGTCCCACCGGCATGATGTGGCCGCCGCGCCGCAGCCGGCCCTCCGTCCCGCTGACGGCGGATCCCACCGGCATGATGTGGCCGCGCCGCAGCCGGCCCTCCGTCCCGCTGACGGCGGGTCCCACCGGCATGATGTGGCCGCGCCGCAGCCGACCCTCTCCGTCCTGCTGACGGCGGATCCCACCGGCATGATGTGGCCGCGCCGCAGCCGACCCTCTCCGTCCTGCTGACGGCGGATCCCACCGGCATGATGTGGCCGCGCCGCAGCCGGCCCTCCGTCCCGCTGACGGCGGGTCCCACCGGCATGATGTGGCCGCGCCGCAGCCGGCCCTCCGTCCCGCTAACGGCGGGTCCCACCGGCATGATGTGGCCGCGCCGCAGCCGGCCCTCTCCGTCCTGCTGACGGCGGGTCCCACCGGCATGATGTGGCCGCGCCGCAGCCGACCCTCTCCGTCCTGCTGACGGCGGGTCCCACCGGCGGTATGTGGAGGTAGTATCAGGGCCGCATTATTGGTGAGCCGTCCCAGTGTGAACGGATAATCCGGAGGTGCAGAGCGAGGGCGTGTCGGTCTGACAGTCTGATAACTGCACAGGTCCTTCACTCAACTAAATACAGAGAAATGTCCCACAAAGCAACGTTATATGACCGAACAAAAGTAACGTAGTAACTATAACTGTCTTTAGCAACTTATATGAGGAAAACAAATACCACAGCTGTATGTGGAGAAGCGAATGTCCTCCTGTCCTTCCCCTCCCTGTCCTCCCGACTCTTCCTCACATTTCTGCTCACAAAACAGCGTCTGTCACGCTTGTCACAAGAGTGTTTAACTCACCGAGTGTTTGACGAAAATAAATCACCGCGACCGCCAGCCCCCTGACCGAGACTTCAGGAAACTGTCCCCCAGAAAACAGCCTCCGTCCCCGCGAGTGACAGAGTCAGACAGCGTCCTGTTTACTGATGGTGATTATGTATAATTATGTAATTTAGCGCGAAAAACTTAACTCCGTCACTCTCCAGGATGTTTAGTGGGTCAGGATCTCAATCACTACACGTTATAACAGCATCTATATGATTATAAACTGTCCGTGGGTTTAGATAGACAAGGGGTACACCTGGGGAACACCTGGGGAACACCTGGGGAGACACCGACGTCATTAACATGACGTGTAGCCCCCGCCGCATGGGCGTGGTTCCAGCGCCTCACAGCAGAAAGAAGTGCTTGTTTTTCCATGATTTAGAGACCTAATTTTATATACTTAACAATTTTTTTAATCTTTCAAATTTGGCTCAGTGGTCAATGATACATGTTTCTTTGGTGTGACAAACTCATAACACAATTTTTTTGCCGCTTTACACGGACTTTAACATTTTAGTGTGGAACTGTGGCGGATTGAATGCTCCTCACAAACGTGCTAGCACTCTTGGTTTGTTGAAGAGAAAGAATATTGACATAGCATTGTTGCAAGAGACGCATTTGTTGAAATTCTTACACAAAACATACCTCACCCCTGTTAAACTCCATCACATGAAAATTATTAGTGAGCCATGTTGTAATCTGTGCTTATTGAAAGCCCAGGGCACATTTATTCACATGTTCTGGGACTGTTCTCCTGTTAGACAATTTTGGGTTAATGTTGCATCCAAATTATCTGATTTGATAGATGATACAGTACCTGTAACTATATGTGTGTTGATTCTAAATAATCTGTCAATCCTCAATGTTTCAAAACTCAAAAAGAGAGTCATCTTTGCTGGACTTACAGCAGCCAAGAAAATGATTGCAACTCGCTGGAAGCCACCTCATTCTCTGACTACGCAGTCTTGGATTCCCTTTCTTTTGGACGTCATATACATGGAGCTTTCAACAGCTCGGATTAATGGTGCTAATGAGAGCACCCTTAACACCTGGCGTAGCACCGCTGACTCTTTGAAAAATATGCTATAACTGATTGATTTTCCCACTGGCTCTCTCACCTCTCATCTAGCCCCTCTAGATGTCAAGTCCCTTCTGTCTTGTCATATATGTCTGTGTGTATGTATGTATTTTTTATTTTTTTTGTAGGTTATGTATGTATTTTTTTTCAATACTTCCACTGTGTTCTTTCCCATGACACGTTCTTTTGTCTTGGGCTAACTGTCTTTCTTTGAGAATCCATCCTAACAATATTGTATCCCCTAAAATATTTCTGTTGGACTTAATGAAAATGAAAAGAAAAAAAATTTGATTGCAAAAAAAAAGAAACATTTCTCTCAAATATTGTTCACAAATCTGTCTAAATCTGTGTTAGTGAGCACTTCTTCTTTGCCGAGATAATCCATCCCACCTAACAGGTGTGACATATCAAGATGCTGATTAGACAGCATGAATATTGCACAGGTGTGCCTTAGACTGGCCACAATAAAAGGCCACTCTGAAATGTGCAGTTTTGCTTTATTGGGGGGGTCTGGGGGTGTCAGTAAATCAGCCAGTATCTGGTGTGACCACCATTTTCCTCACACAGTGCAACACATCTCTTTCGCATAGAGGTGATCAGGTTGTTGATTGTGGCCTGTGGAATGTTGGTCCAGTCCTCTTCAATGGCTGTGCAAAGTCGCTGGATATTGGCACGCCGATGTATATGTATCGTATATGTGTCGTATCCAGAGCATCCCAAACACGCTCAATTGGTGACATGTCTGGTGAGCATGCTGCGTATGAGTATTGAGCATGTTTGGGATGCTCTGGATATGACACGTATATGATGAGTATACGACAGGGTGTTCCAGTTCCTGCCAATATCCAGCACCAATATTTGAGAGAAATTGATCTTTTGTGTATATAGAAAAAGTTTTAGATCTTTGAGTTCAGCTCATGAAAAATGGGAGCGTAAACAAAAGTGCTGCGTTTATATTTTTGTTCAGTGTATCTGACCTTTGTTTGCAATGTACCACACTACATTGTCAAATTTAAAACATTTATTAACAACATAATGTAACAATAACGTGAATAATCTTCAGTCAATTGGAAACTTCAACAAAATAACCTGCCATCTAGTTTCTGCAGAGCTTGCAAACTGTGGCTTTTTTGTCGACAACGCAAACTTGGTCAACATAACTCACTGGAAATCCAAAATACTTCCACACCGGTGACTTGAGTGAAAGAGGAGGGGGTTCAAGTTCTGTTGGTGGGTCTCCTGCATCTGCAGTTGCCATTGTTGTACAAGTGGCGTAGCCCCTTTCAGGAATAGTGCGTGAGGTGTGTGTGCATAAGGTGTGAGCGGGCGAGCGAGAGCGAGGGAGCATGCGTACATGAGGACAGTGAATGAATGGGAGAGGAAGGAGAAGCAAAAGGAGTAGCAGGAGTAGCGACAGCAACAAAGTGTACAATGCAGGCTGCAGTCTGGCTGTGTATAAAGGCGACGGTTCCTCAAGATACAGCAAAGCTCCCTGGTATTATTTCCCGACCAGCTTAACACCTGAAAGGGGTTCAGGTAAACACAAACAGCGGTCCTGGAGGAAATCATCTCCTCTGTGCTTCCCAAAGACGGCCCGTGAGCCAAACAGGAATGGCGTAACACAATGCTATCGTTTGACTGGCTGTAGCTAATAGCTACTGGCTTAGCTAGTAGCTAAGTTAGAGGAGGTTGACTCGCAGCACTTCAACACGTGCATTTTTTTTTTCCGGTTTGGCAAGCCGACCAGACGTAACATGGGGGCATGGCAGCATCGACGATTCCATTTTTTATTCGAAGTTCGAGATTGTGACTTATTTTCGGTCAATTTTGATTTAAAATCGAATTTGTGACACCCTTAGTATTTTATTGGGATTTTATGTGATAGACCAACACAAAGTGGTGCATTATTGTGAAGTGGAAGGAAAACGATACATGGTTTTCAATTTCTTTTACAAGTAAAAAACAGAAAAGTGTTGCGTGCACAAGTATTCAGCCCCCCTGAGTCAACACTTTGTAGAACCACCTTTTGCTGCAATGACAGCTGCAGGTCTTTTGAGTTATGTCTCTACCAGCAATGCACATCCAGAGACTGACATTTTTGCCTATTCTTCCTTGTAAAATAGCTCAAGCATTGGATGGAGAGTGTATGTGAACAGCAATTTTCAAGTCTTGCCAGAGATTCTAAATTGGATTTAGGTTTGGACTTTGACTGGGCCAGTCTAACACATGAATATGCTTTGATCTCAACCATTCCATTGTAGCTCTGGCTGTATGTTTAGGGTTGTTGTCCTGCTGGAAGGTGAACTTCAGCCCCAGTTTCAAGTCTTCGCTCCATCCATCTTCCCATTTACTCTGACCAGCTTCCCTGTCCCTGCTGAATGATGTGGTGTGATGGTGTGTTCGGGGAGATGTGCAGCATTAGTTTTCTGCCTCACATAGTGTTTTGCATTTAGGCCAAAAACTTCAATTTTGGTCTCATCTGACCAGAGCACCTCCCTCCACATGTTTGCTGTGTCCCCCACATGGCCTATGGAAAATTGCATCTCAGATTGCATTTCAGATGATGGATTGAACAGTGCTACATGATGTTCAAAGCTTGGGATATTTTTTCATAACCAAACCCTGTTTTAAACTTCTCCACAACTTTATCCCTGACCTGTTCGGTGTGTTCCTTGGGCTTCATGATGCTGTTTGTTCACTAATGTTTTCTAATAAACCTCTGAGGCCACCACAGAACAGCTTTATTTATACTTAGATTAGATTACACATAGGTGAACTCCATTTACTAATTAGGTGACTTCTGAAGGCAATTGGTTGCACTGGATTTTATTTAAGGGTATCAGAGTAAAGGGGCTGAATACTTTTGCACACCACACGTTTCTGTTTTTAATTTTTTTTAATTAAAAAAAGGTCAAACATATATAATTTTTCTTCCACTCCACAATTATGTGCCACTTTGTGTTGGTCTATCACATAAAATCCCAATGAAATACATTTATATTTGTGGTTGTAATGTGACAAAATGTGGAAAAGTTCAAGGGGGATGAATACTTTTGCAAGTCCCTGTATTGATTAACCCAGGATTAACCTAAGCCCAGGACTTTACAATTCACACTGCATTTCTACTAGCCCTGGGCAAAATGGGAGTTGGAATATGCAGCTAATGTAAACATTCAAGAATGTTATGTTACAACTCTTTACTCTTGACTTCAGCCCCCTTATCACAATGGCACCTTTTAGCTTTACACAGGGTTAGTCCTGAGTTTGCAGGGTTATCCCCTGAAAATCTACTAAACACACAGCTAAAGTAAGGAGAGTAGTTACACATCTAGAATTAAAATATTTGCTGACATTTAACCCAGGGCAAGTAGAAGTGCACTGTGAATTGTATACACTTGGGCTTGGGTTGACCCTGGGTTAACCCTGGGTTAACAATTTGTGTTAGGCCTGCACGATAAGAGGAAAATATGCGATGTGCGATAACACTGTTCAATATTGCGATGACTATATAACTTGCGATAAATAAACAAATATTTAAGTTTTCATATTATTAACTTTACAGTTAATGATGGCAAACGTTAGTTTTGAATTGTTAGTGTAGGTCTTTATGGTTGTATTGCAGGTGGTGATGGAGGTTGGTTGTGTTGTGTTCCTCTTGCAACAACTGCTCGGCATATTTTACACAGTACCTATGTTTGTAACACGTCGTCTCTCCTGAAACCAAAATAAATCCATATAGCAGAAGTGCTGATTCTTTTTACCACAAGGTCCTCATCAGCCACATTTTCATCGCTTTTCTCTCCTCCCTCAGCCATCATAACCTGGCAATCACCACCAAACTGATGCCGATTCATTTTGTCGGTTTGCATTGTTTGCATACCAAAATTGTTCTGAAAATTTAAGTTGTAAATATTTTAAAAATCTGCAAAGATGACCAACAAAATGAGAAATTATACTTGTGACGTTATGTCAAGTTAGCATACTAACCAGCTAGCAGTGAAAACAACAACCCTCCACCTGTCCTCTGAGCACCCAGCCCAGGCAGTGTCAGCTAAGAGGGCTGTGGGTAACGGGGCTAACTAGCTAACAGCAGCTACCGTTAGCAGCAGTTAACAGTCACTCTGGTATTATATGCTGATAATATGAAATGGACAGGTGGCTAACTCTCACGCACTACACCTTTAATCATGATTTATCAGGTCTGCGTTTTTGCAAAACAGTTCACCTCACACATACAAATCATTCGGGAACTGCTCGGCTCTGTACTGAGGGGTTAATGTCAAGTTTCTTAATTTTTTCACTGATGAAAACAGAGCCGGGCAGCTGCTTCACCATACTTACATTGTTTTGACCCCGGACATATGTTCCTCTTCCACACAAAAACAGCATTTCAGTGAAATTATATCAAATTCCGCGATATTCCGCCTTAAAAAGTAGATTCCGTTTTAATCGGCCAATTCTGTGATTTCGTCCGCGATTCCGTGATCACGGAAATCATAGGGCCCTAGAAAGGTAGCCCTCCATCAGTGGAGTGACTAACCCTACCTTCATTTGTTAGGTCAAAGCTCCCATTAACCAGCTGTCAAGTAGTCAAGCCACTGTGTTCTGCTTGTGTCACTAACACAGACTTAGAGGAATACAGAAGCTGGAACTTTACTTACTGCAAACATTTTAACCAGGTGCAAATGCTCATTCAATCGACTGCACTTTAGAGTAGTCCACTTGAAAGGAACATTCATGTTCATGTAAACTTGTAGTTATTCCAGTGAGGTGTGAAAGCAGTATATTCTGTCAAACTGGTTGTTTTAAAGCTAAAGTGGTTGCTGAATATGGAGACTTAGCAGGCAGCCAGGCCAGTGTTGCAAGTATTTCACTGTGCTCATTGATCACAGCAACACTACACTGTGTGAAGGAGCTCCTGAGTCTATCCACAATAACGACTCATACAGTGACTCATGGACATGTGGCAGAATGAACCTGCTGGCTGCTACTAAAAAAAACAACTGTATACCAGCTGAGTTTTTAAGTGGAAGAGAGTTCTATACAAGTAGACTGGGAACTACACTTAACCAGGTACAAAAATTGACTGAAGTGACATACTGACCACTGTCCTGCTCACACCACAACTGCTTGTTTTTTCATTTTACAGATAGTAGGCAATACATTGAAGGAAACCCAAGTTATGAAAAAATCTGATCTGATACCAATGAGGGTTGGGATGACATGGACTGCAGCAACAACAACAAAAAAATCTGCTTTACTGGCCAGCTGCGTGGCAACAGATTCCTCCACTACGTGATTCACAATTACAGATTATATGTCAGTTAAAAGGCCACGGCTACAACCCTTCATACTATTTCTGCTGCCTACTTACATTCACATTTAGTGGACGCTTTTGTCCAAAGTGACATACAGTAATTCATACATACATTCATACACTGATGGCGGTGGCACTGGGGTTCAGTATCTTGCCCATTAGCTTAGGTGTTCATTGGGTCATCTTTTGCACTAAAAACATACAAATCAGGATCTGACTGAAGTTATCAATTAAACTTTTGGCACTTTTTAGATATGCACGTCAACAATTATGCACCAATAATTATGGAAAAATTATGCGGATAGATTTAAAAATCCCCTCTCTGTGGTTATAATTAAATTCAGTCAGATGCAGGGCTGTGTGTCTATCAAGGGATAATATTGTAGTTTATGGACTTTTATGAATATGTTACTCATGATTTTGAGTTCAAATACAGTTTCTTCATAGTCTGGAAGTTGACTAATGACCTGACTTATTGTCTGGCAGCTTAAAGAAGAACTTCGGTCGATTTAAACATGCAGCTTCATTGCTCAAGCTACCCTTGACTTGCCAGCACCGAAGATGCGAACAAATTTGGTCCAGCCATTACAGAGCTCCGTGAACGGAGATTTAGCATTGAACGCTAACAGCATGGGGTCAGAACTTCACACTGTGTTTTAAGCGTCTTAACATGCTCCACATCTCACACCAAAAGTTATGCAACATCAGCAGACACCTTAGCACACAGCACTGTAGCGTGTGTGACTCAAAATGAATAAAAAAGTAGTTAAAACAGTGTGTTTGTGCAAGGAGCTACTTACCTGTTTGTTGACATCGGCGTCTTCCGGTAGCTAGACCAAACTAGTCAATCCGTCGAGCGTGCACTTACTCCCTCACTGGCGGAGACGGAAACGTATTCCAGCATTTTCGTGTTTCTGTTCATAATGTACATGTCCATGTTACAGCCTGTCATGAGCCATGAGCCTTACAATAGCCTGTTAAGCCTGTTAAGTGCACACTCGATGGATATGCTAGTTTGGTCTAGCTAGAAGGAAGGCACGGATGTCAACAAACAGGTGTGTGGCTGCTTGCACAAACACGCTGTTTTAACTACTTTTTTATTCATTTTGAGTCATACACGCTACAGTGCTGTGTGCTAAGGTGTCTGCTGATGTTGCATAACTTTTGGTGTGAGATGTGGAGCATGTTAAGACGCTTAAAACACAGTGTAAAGTTCTGACCCCATGTTGTTAGCGTTCAATGCTACATCTCCGTTCACGGAGCTCTGTAATGGCTGGACCAAATTTGTTCGCGTCTTCGGTGCTGGCAAGTCAAGGGTAGCTTGAGCAATGAAGCTGCATGTTTAAATCAACCGAAGTTCTCCTTTAACTGGTTTCTATGCCCTGTCCTTGAGATAACAAAGCTGCATACAAAAACCCATAAATACCAGACATAACTTCCATGTCACTCCCATCCACAGCCCCACCTTCAGGAGGAAGTCACACACACACACACACACACACACACACACACACACACACACACACACATCTTTATCAGTGCCGATACGATGTATAGAGGGAGCATGCCATCCCCCTCACAGATCTCATCCATTATTTCCTGCAAAACAAAACAGGTTTTAAGACGTTCAAACTGCACAGGATACATATTTTTGAATTATATTTTCTGACCTGTATTGATTTGAAGAACATTGACTAACTTTTCCTTCAGATTAGTGCAAATTATTTTTGCAACATATTATCATTTTATTAACGATCAATTCTTCTTATTTATTTATTATACTAATTGTAAGATATCGAAGTGTCTAAGTGGCAAAAGTAATGACAGACAACAGCGCCCCATTTGATGACTTGAAGTGCACTTGAAGGAGCAAAAAAAATCATCTAATGTATAAAGATAGAGGTTACAAGGACAGAAAAAAGTAAAAGCTGCATCTTTACTTGGACAAAAAAGTCAGACCTGCAAATTCTACAGAAAAAAAAACTGAGATATGAAACTACCATCAGGTAGGGGGGTCCGGAAGTATTCTAAAAGTTTTTATTTACTATCTTACTATGCACTTTTAGGAGCATTTTGAAATTAGAATACATCGAAAAGATAACATCATGTTTCGATAAACAAACACATTTCATAGTAGGGGTGGTTAATCGGCCCAGTTTCCCGATTCGATTCGATTCCGATTATTGAAGTCTCGATTATTGATCTTCCATTTAACATCAGTCAGCTGCTGAATTATTTTACTTATCTTTTGAGTAACACGTCACAGCACCTTCAATATTGTATAGCGTAACTGTAATATCAAAATTATTATTTTTCACTTTGTTTTAAATGTAGTGTTTCACTGTTAAAAGAAAGCTGCCAAGCTCAGCAGCCGGACTCATGTTAGAAGCATTGTTGGTGACGAGAACCAGGGCGTGTTTCTCTATTCCCCACTCGTCTGCCATTGCTTTGAGAAACTCACACATATTTGCGCTTGTGTGGCTATCATCCATAGCTTTCGTCTGAAGTACGTAGGACATTAACTTCCATTAACTGCTGACATAATGAGCTGTAACGGTCACATATGAGACTGTAGCTCTGGATGTCCAGGCATCGTAGGTTATTGCTACCCTGTGAGCAGAGTTGAGGGACACTTCAGGGTTTTCCCTGCCATTATACGGCTTAGGCGCGGCGCCCAAGCATTTTTGCCTCCCGCCTAAGCAGGGTTCTCCCCAGACGGTGGAACAGCGGCGCTATGCCGCTATACCGCTAGGTCAGCGCCGCTATACTCCGCGCGTGACGGTGACGAGCGTCCGTCCGTCCGTCCATCCGTCCCCCGGTTGACGGCTAGGAGCTCCCGGCTGACGGCGATGAGCGTCCGTCCGTCCGTCCGTCCCCCGGCTGACGGAGTTCGCATTCCCCCCCGTACAGACGGTGCGCCGCAACACACGGAAAGCTTTGTCTCCTTGTAAAGATTTGGAATCGATTTAAGTGTGAAAAGGCTCCGGGATGGAATAACATATCTTGGCTCCAGACTGCGGACCATGTAGCGGAAGCCAGTAAGAGGAGGACTCCAGTTTGTATTACTATTTCCAAAAAAAAAAAATAATAATAATAATTTTTTTCACCACCCCTATTTCTTAGCATCTTAATTATTGGAGACCCCATGTCTTAGAACACGCAAAAGGGGGCACAGGATAAGCTGGCACACTGATGGATAAACTGACAAAGACTGATGAGGGGTGCATGATTATTGTCATTGTCAAAGTAAAAGTGTATTATTTTCAATTAGGAATGTAACGGTTACCGGTGTCACGGTAAACCATGGTAAAATTCCCGACGGTGAAGGTTACCGTTTGAGTTTTAATTACCATGGTAACCGACGCGGTCGATAACCACGTTGTGGAAAACTCGCGGCGCATGTGCAGCGTGCAACGTGCGCTTGTTATGTAGTGAAGAAGACATGGCGGAGGGAGGACGTGATAGTAGCGGCCCTCACGGCATTTTTCCGCCTTCAAAGAGAACAAAATCTGCAGTCTGGCCGTATTCTGGTTATTATAAGAATGCTCAGGGAGGGAGCTGGTCGAGGATGGCAGCCCTGTCTGCAGGAGCTGCGAGGGGCGGCAACACATCCAATTTACTTACTTTCACTTTACGACCATCACCCGCAACTGTTCAGCGAATGCAAGGTAAGCTAACCTAAGCTCGGGTGATGTATGTGCATGTTGAGTTTTCTCTGTCTAATTTGCTGTTTACTAATGTAAACTGACCAGATAGTGGTATAACTGAACGAACTTGATCCGTGATTTGGCTCGTTATCTGAACCGCTTATTAATTGTAGATTTAACTTTTTAAAGTCGACGTAATAATTCCCCAAATATTGATGCAGAGCTGCAGTGAGGAGGATTTGACACAAACACGTACTGGGTGGACTGAGTTAGTGAATATAAACTGACTGAGATGACTGACTTTCATCTCAGCTCCGTTCACTGGAGCAGCATCTACCTGTGGCTCAGCAGCATCGGACCAATCAGATTGACCGAGTCCACTGACAACAGACGAGCAGGCAGACAGAGAGACAGACAGCCGATATATAAGTAATATCAGAAATATATAACACTTTTGGATTATTTGTAGAATAGACTATATATAAAGAATAATATAAAATGGTGAATATAACAAGTGCATAGTGATAAGAGCCAAAATAGAGTATTCATAATTCATTTAACAACAATAATCCTTTTTGTTTTGATCTAAAAAATTATCCAACCTGTTTTTAACAAAAGTGATGTGATCTTAATTGTGAGTTTTGTGATCTGTTGGTAGCACACATAGTATTAACCCTCTGGCCTTGTTCGTTTTTACTACCCTCTCAGCTTGTTCGTGGCCAAAAATGGCCACCAACAGATTGAGTCTGTAATTTTTGAGATTTTGTATGTTTTTTTATGCTTTTACTGCATAAAATGTTTAATTAATATCAGTTCTTGTCATAAGTACAAAAAATGTATTCATTTTTAATTTTTTAACCCCTCAAATTCCAATTTGTTTGCACAATGCGCTTGTTGGAAAACTACCACAAAAATGATCACTGCCTATCTTCTCAGTGCTACCGGTTTATCTTGTATTATCAATAACACAGTCTGAGATATGTAACTGATTAACATCAACATTGATTATTATGCACTGTTATTTTTGTGCAGGAGAGGCAAAGTAGAAAAAACTCCCTCTCAGCTTGTTCGTGGCCAAAAGTGTCCACCTCCTGTTTACATTTTCAAAATGCTATAAAACTAATATATATATTGAAAAAATTCCATTTCCAAATTCCAAATTTGCATCAGTCCTTGTCATGAAAACTAAAATTTCATTCAAATTCAGAATTTTAACCCTTTAAATGCCTATTAGATAACATAATGCTGATGATTTGTAAGGGAGAATAGCATTAAATCAGCATGTTTTTACAAAATAATACATGCTACCTGTATTATTCTTTAACCATCATTGCAGCTTAATGTGTGTCAATAATAAGCAGTATCAATGATTTTTATGCTTCATTAGTTTTTTGTGCAGTGACAGAAAAACATAAAAACTCCCTCTCAGCTTGTTCATGGACAAAAGTGTCCACCTCATGTTTACATTTCTAAAATGCTATAAAACTAATACATATATAAAAAAAAATTCACTTTTTTTTTTCAGTTTTTTAAATTTGCATCAGTCCTGGTCATGAAAACTAAAATTTCATTCAAATTCTGAATTTTAACCCTTTAAATGCCTATAAGATAACATAATGCTGATGATTTATAAGGGAGAATAGCATTAAATCACCATGTTTTTACAAAATAATACATGCTACCTGTATTATTCTTTAACCATCATTGCAGCTTAATGTGTGTCAATAATAAGCAGTATCAATGATTTTTATGCTTCATTATTTTTTTGTGCAGTGACAGAAAAACATAAAAACTCCCTCTCAGCTTGGTCGTGGCCAAAAGTGTCCACCTCCTGTTTACATTTCTAAAATGCTATAAAACTAATACATATATAAAAATAATTCCACTTTTTTTCCCAGTTTTTTAAATTTGCATCAGTCCTGGTCATGAAAACTAAAATTTCATATAAATTCTGAATTTTAACCCTTTAAATGCCTATTAGATAACATAATGCTGATGATTTATGAGGGAGAATAGCATTAAATCACCATGTTTTTACAAAATAATACATGCTACCTGAATTATTCTTCAACCATCATTGCAGCTAAATGGTTGTCAATAATAAGCAGTATCAATGATTTTTATGCTTCATTGGTTGTTTGTGCAGTGGCAGAAAAAACATAAAAACTCCCTCTTAGCTTATGCATGGCCAAAAGTGTCCACCTCCTGTTTGCTTACAAAATGCTATATACAAACACTATATACTGAAAATATTTGCTCCTTTTTTCAAATTTGACATCAGTCCTGATCATGAAATCCAAAATTTTAATCAATTCCAGAATTAACTGGGTCGTTTTCCCATGTAAATCTCCATGCTCCAGGCATAGGAGGTTGCCACATCACAGGTGAACCAGATTTTAATGCCATACTGTGCAGGCTTGTTGGGAATATATTGTAGATGTCAGTGGTGTGCATGGGGGGGTGGGCAGTGGCCTAATTGTTGGAAAATGCACACTAAAGTGCCCTCTTGGGTGCCAAAATGCGTGCTAAAGTGCCCTCTTGGGAGCCAAAATGCGCGCTGAAGCACCATCTTGGGAGCCAAAACGCGCACTGAAGCACCCTCTTGGGAGCCAAAAAGTGCGTTAAAGTGCCCTCTTGATTGGCAAAACACAACAAACTGCCCCCTTGGCTGGTTAAAACATGATAAACTGCCCTCTTGGGTGACAAAATCAGGCACTAAAGTGCCCTCCTCGGAGCCAAAACGCGCACTACTGTGCCCTCTTCAGTCGCAAGAACTTGCTGTATGTGCCCTTTTTTTGCCTTTCGCCCCTGCCTTTCAAAAGGTCTGTGCACGCCACTGGTCGAAGTCCACAATGACCTATGAATGCAACATGCTGCTCGTCAACACACACACATCAACCCCTGGATTAAATAAGAGGGGGAGGCAAGCAACCCACTTTTCCCACAGGATGCGAAATGCAGCGAGTTTATCATTCCTGAAGCGTCCTAGGTGGGAGAGCCTGTCATCAAAGCAGATGTTAGCGCTGATCTGAGTGAAGCTGTAGAGGGGCATCGTGGCACAAAACGTGGCCCGTCCTGTCTTGGCATCCCACATGCCACGTGTTGCTTCATGTCTTGAGCGGCAGACGCCAGCCAGAATCAGAATCCCAATGTAGACTCTCATCTCCACTTCATCCACATTCTTCCAATCCTCACACCTTCGCCTTCCATGCAGGTTTGTGTTGGTGCACAGCAGCTGAATGATCTCCTCTGTAATAAAATGGTCAAAGGCAGACCTCAGGTTGCTGATATGGGCAACTGCATACAGGGTGGGCCCTGGGGTGAAACCAGTGGATACTGGATTGTGGTGCAGGGTCTCTTCAGCAGTGGGAAACCACATTATTTTCCCATGACGAGATATCCACTCACCCGCCAGCCCCTCTGTCTCTGCCATCAGCTGATCGGCCTCCATCGCTGTGTCTGTACTGTCCTCTTCCCCTGAGGAAGAGGAACCAGGCACTGGCTGGAAGTCGTCATCAGTGGTGTTGCTGTCATCCTCTGAGGAAGGTGTCCCATCATCTTCAGGAGAGGACGTGTCCTCATCTTGGGTAGAAGATTTCTCCTCCTCAACCGCAGAGGATTTCTCTTCATCTTTACTCTCTGAGCCCATCACATACTCAAGTGCTTCAGTCAGGGCATATGACCTTCTTGCCATCCTACAGATAAAGAAAGGATCTGGGAGCTGATAGGCTCACTTATAGCATTAGTACTGACAGCACCAACAAAAACTCCAGGACAGATTTATAAACAGTGTCAGACTTTGTTTTTGTTTCCCAGAAGCCAGAGGTCAAGATGACCTGTGATCCTTTTTTTTGGAGAGCAGCTATTTGAGAATGTAAAGGCTATTGTGTAGTTGTGTGTGGCATTTTTTTATGAAAAGATCAAAGTTACAGGTGTTTTCAACCTGTGCATCACAGCCAGGTTTGCCTTGGAAACTCAAAGCTCAATAACCTGTACCAAGAGTAATTCACCAAAACTTGTATGGTATGATACACTGTAATTTATGTCACTTTATCTTGCTAATACTAAATTTTTTTTTTCATGCACAAACACACATCATTACCTGACATCCTTAGGATCACACCTATGTCAAAATTGTGTCATTCATTTGCTCCATTGGAGTGCAGGAAGCCATCATACGCCCCTAGTGGAAACTAAGAATATTAACTGAAATTGCTCCCTTGCCCAAATATGGACAAATGACACAATCTGGTAAAAAACATTAAAAACTAAAATTTTCAAGTGTTGAGTTTAGAATGAAAGCCATTTTACCTAAATTATATGATTTTATACTGTAAATCACAAGGAATTAAAACATGTGGTTTTAATGGGTTTCAATTGGCCAAAAGTGTCCACGATAGAGCCATAAGGTACAATTGTAGATACACAGTATAATATTGACATATTTAAAGAGCAGGTTTTGAAAATTGAAAGATCAGCCAAAAATCCAGACCCTTGGGAAATATCATTCCATATGCATTAACACAGCTAAAATGATCACCAAAAGGAAGTGAGGTGGACAGCATAGAGTCCAGAGGGTTAAGTAACAATGACAGTAATAATTAATAATTACATTTTCTATTCATTAGAGGGTCTGCTGGCCAATCGAGTGCTGCTGCCACTCCAACTCATTCTAGCACTGTAACGCAGACATTAAAGGACACATTTCATAAACAGGCTGCCTCATCACAAAAAGCCAATGACCTATTTTGCACAGTTTTGATACATTATTTTATAATTATTTACTGTTGATTTTGCAGTGTTTTGTTAAGGTTTTGGATTTGGACTATTTCAATATACAATAAATCGATTTAAATATAAATCTTGGTGAAATTATTTCAATTTATCAGTGTATCAGTGTTTTTTCAACATTTTGAAGACATTTTGAAAATACCGCGGTATACCGATAACCATGATAATTTTGGTCACTATTACCGCAGTGTGAAATTTTCATACAGTTACATCCCTATTTTCAATTTCACATTTATCTTTCCAGGTTGACCAACATGAGATTTTGCTGTTTTTCTTGGTCTTACATAACAGTAAATAAAATATCATTTGGTTTGAACTGTAGCCTGGACAGAACAAGATATCTGATGAAGCCACTTTGGGTTCTAGTATATTGTGATTTGCAAACAGTAGCTAAAGTCCAAGTGCCTTGCTCAAAGGCACATTAGCTACAATCATTTCTCTTTCACTTCCCCTTCCCAGACTCAGCTGGCCTGGGACTCAAGCTAGTGACTTCCCAGACCACTGTAGCTTGAATTTGGGTGGCAGTGTTTGTCTCTCAACACTCACAGCGAGCCAACTGAACACAATGAGACTGCTTGCACTCAGGCGCTTAGTGATGACATGTCAAGTATGCACCAGCCAAATCTTCAGCCTTTATTGCATTACGAAATGCACTTACTGTATGTCATCATGGTCTTTGAAGCACACAGAGAGCAGGACATTAGCAGCACTTCTGTCTTTAGTCCGTTCATTCCATCAGTTCACTCCACCGCTCATGGTGTTATCGGCTGATTATACTGAAGAAAAAAAAGGCCTCTATGAAGCCTTTTAACCACAAAACCGGTCTTCATTACACATGCTAAATCAGATTAGGGTTTAGACTCATCAAGGCAATAAATGCTGCAAGAGGAAATATATGAAGTCAGATATAATTTATTATTATTATTATTATTATTATTATTATTATTATTATTATTATTATTATTATTATTATTATCATCATCATCATCATCATTTTATTATTTCAGTCTTTTTTGAGACATTTTTTCTAGAGGAAAAAGACACTACATTAAACATTTTTTTTCCAACTGACCCCTAACAAGCACAATTCCAACCTCAAAAATGTTGTGCTCAGAATATCTATTGGCGGTGAAGAAGTAGTTATCGATGCATCCCTGCTTCAGCTGGACCTCTGAGTGCTTGGCTGAGGCGAAAACCCTTTGCCGGAAATGCTTCCTGCAGCTGTTAGGAGTATCATTCTCCACCTTGAGGCCAACCAAAAGACAAATAGCAGCCAAGTCACATGACTCCTCTGCTGCTGAGATGCCATTCACTCTTATTCCAGCCCACTCAAAACATTCAAGTCATATTTGTCTCCCTCTGTGAGCAGGCTCTTTTCACCAATATCAAGGTAACTGACTTGCATTACAACCCTGTTTGATATCATTACACAACTTAAAGAATTCACAATCAACAAAGTTCCCTAAGCTTTCTGCAATTGGTAATACAGCTAACAGTACACAGTCTCTATGAAAAGGGACCAGAGGTGATTTCTTCCTACATTACCTATGTGATTTTTTTGATCACATAACAGAACAAATCCTTTAAGTCGAAGAATTGATATTTACATTTAAAATGACTGGAATTGTTGGAAAGTGTATAGTGTATTTTTTCACTTCGTAACTGAAGCTGGGCTACACCTGCACAGTCACACCAGTGGCAGTAAATATAGTTTAATCAGCAAACCTCATCAATACCTCTTTATTGTCACTTGGATTTTCTGGCACCTAATAGACCAAATAATGACAGCATTATAATATATATCATATATCAAATTTTCAGTTGAATTATATGTTCCAATGTCAATGAGTAATCCCGTAAAATAAGTGTGATTTCTATACTGTAAAAAAATTATGAAGATTATTATTCTATTATTATTATTAAAGTCGAGCAGTCCTAGCATTTTGTCTGTAATATTCAAAATATAAATATCAAGGGAGATTACATGATATTTTGCTCCAAAACAAAGTGAACATGTGCATAAACTTTAGCTATTGGCACTGATTAACAACCCTATACGTTCTCCATTTTCAGATTGTATTTATTGAGGGGATTTGCATTGTATAGCAGCCAAAGTCATACATGTTGCCAAACTTTGATGCTTGACACCGCGAGATGCTCAGTCATCCCTGCTCTATACTGCAGGATTCATTTGTGCATGACTCTGTTCCCTCACACACCCATAGTTGACCCATGTGTATAGGTTCAGTGTGTGCAGGCAATGATCGTCTGTGCTGGTCCCTGCAGAAGATGGGAGGGACGACACGGCACTAGCTCTCCTCAGACTGGCAACAACAGGTGTGGCTTGGAGGTTGCCAGTGCCGCCCAGGCTTGATACGCTGAACTGACAGCAGCCTACCCCACACAGACGCAGAGACAGACACACACACAAATTCCTCTAAGGAATACCAAAGCAGAGTGGCTCTGTAATGACATCTCTAACCAGGAGCGGAGGCAGGCCAGTGGGTTTGGGAGGTCAAAGGGCACCATTGAAGAGAGGGAGGAGAAGGGAATGGGGCTAGGAGGGATGAGGCAATGGTTAAGTCAGGGATATCCTAGTACTGAACGTTCCACCACTTCCCTTCTTTAACAACTTAATTCAGTAATTCATACACACATTCACTGATGGTGGTGCCTGCCATGCAGTGTGCCAACCAGCACATCAGGAGCAGTTTAGGGTTCAGTGTCTTGCCCAAGGATACCTTGACATGCAGACCAGTGGAATCGAACCAGCAACCTTCCAATAACAAGACGCTGGCTCTACCCCTGAACCACAGCCTCCATCATGAAGAGGAACATGTGGAACATGAAGAGGGGTTTATATGGAACTGAGAACAAGGGAACACTTGAAAAACATTAAAAGCAAAAGGGAGAAGTGAAGATGCTTGAGTCCTCTTTAGACTCCATTTTGACTTAATGTGCTGCTCTCTTTAGAAACTTGCCTCTGCATAAAAAATGGGATGTCTTCGCACATTGTTGATGCTCAACAAGTTTGTGTGTTTGTTTGCAGTGCTGTTGTGCAATCTCCTGTGGATTGGAGGAAAAAAACATCCCCTTCAAAGTGTTGTGGTAGGTAAGGTTTGTTTTCCTCCCCCGGAGTGCAGGTGGTTATATCTGAGATGTGAAAGGTTTCAAAACATCAGCAAATGTAGGGTCTAATTTAATAGACCACTACTGCTGCAAGAATTTCATAGAGACCCACACAGGCAGTTGCCCTTGGCAAAGCTACACTAAACCACAACAAACAAAGGCTTTTTCAGCTGGGTGGACGCCGCTGTCCACCACGCCCTGACAATGTGTTTTCAGAGTGAGACAGCAAGGGAGGAAGGGAGTATGGGAGCCTCAGGCCCACGCTGTTACTGATAGGATACTAGATCAAAGCCCTTTCCCATCATTAGTGAGGGCAAAAAACCTGAGAGAGATGAAAGACCATCAGCAGACTGTGGAAGAAATGATGAAGGACAGAGCAGTCCCTGTATGGCATTTACAGACACCACAGGAGAAGACAAGCTTTCTGTGCTGCGTATGCAGAGAGAAGTCGGAGGGAGTCAGTGGGGACTTGGGGCCAGAACCTGCCCACCGCGATAAGCAGGGCAGTGATAAGACAGCAGCCTGCAATATCCATCCTACAGAAAACAAGCAGCTGGGAGGTTAACTCACAATCTGGACCAAAACAGGTCCATGGATGCATTACAAAAGTATTCTTTTTATCATCTGTCTGCTGAAGACACTGACAAAAAATAGCCTCAGAGGAATCCCTTCAAATGAATGTATCCACCACTGTAGGAAATGTATGTGTGTGGAGTGTGTTTAAAGCAAACTTGAGTTGCAACAATCAATATTGGTTGTCAACTATTAAATTAACTGTCAATTGTATTAACTAGTGCAGTGCCCGTAGGAAATATGTGTTCCTATAGAAAAGTGGGAGGTTAAGTAGCTTTTTCATGGATGGCCAAATGAGGCTGTGTTTGAAGGTGGGACGTCAGGGATATTTAGGTTTGTTGTGAAATCCGATATTCCAGGGTAAAATTGTCCGTTTTTGACTATTTTTGATTTTGCTATTATATTTCACCCTAAAAACTATTTACTTGGTGTCATTATTTTCAGCACAACCTCACATGTGTGAATGTACAGTTATTTTTTTATTTTGACATACTGTATTAACACAATGGACCTAAAATCACAAAAAAATACAAATAAAATCCGAGTAGAAAAAGTTAGATTTTTTTACTTTGAAAACCACAAATATGTTTAAAAAACCTTTTTTTTTTTTTTTTACTTATAATGCAAATATAAATTGTTGTTTGCTAAATATGTGCATACATTTAAAAAATGTACGAAGTTATATGTTACTATTTACATTTAAATGCAGGCAATGCTCAGGTCTGCCTGTGCTCTTTCCAGCTGAATAAATAGCTGCACTGCCTGCTCCACATTCAGCATCTTCTCATTGTTTTTACTCATTAAACAAAAAACCGACTCCACTACACACTACACCAAACACTACATAACACACTAACTATACACTACAAACACGCTAAATGTCACAAATCTCTCAACTCTCAATAGCGTTGTCTATAAACCGACTGTCCTGTCATTCATCTGCCTACGTCCCTCCCACAACTTCCTGTTCCTCAACAACCAAACTTGCTGCTTGGACACTTTCGTGACAAAAGCCCATTTTTACCGTTTCTTCTGCACCAGACACAAAGCAAACGTGACGGCAATGTTCGCGAAAAAGCGTGGCGGACATTATTTACCCTAAGTCCGGTTTTGAACGTGCCGGTGGGTCCGGTTGCCTCGGGAGGTGGGCCGTGTAGGTTGGCTAGTGGCTAGCAGCTAGCAACACACGAACATCCACAGATTCCGATTCAACTTTGTTGTCCGCGCGTCTCCGGATCTCCTCCGGATCTCCCCCGAGAACAGACTCGGTCCGGACTCGTTTAGTCTCATTAATCCACAACAGTCAGTTTAGATGCACAGAACAGAACGGGACCGAACCACCGGCAAAATCCCGGTCCAGCTCGCGCCGCTGCAGATATAAATCTGCTTGTTTCTTAAGATGGGCGGTCGCGGTGGGCTCTGCAGTGATTGGCTCTGGTGCGCACGTGACTGTGGTGGCTCTGGTGGACAATGCTCATGGAATTTGTAAAGCATTTATGAAATAATTTATTAACGGTATCATTGCAGTCCAAACAAATGCGAAATAGCACACCCTTGAACCACGCAGCAGCCATGTTGAAACTCTCAGGTCAGTCTGATCCTGATCCGCACAGATATTTGAGGAATACACACACACACACACACACACACACACAGGCAGACAGACAGAGGTTACTTGCTTTTATAGAGAGATAACAGTTTAATCATTGTGAGTAATTTCAAAAGAAAATAAGTAAATGTTCTCTGATTCCAGCTTCTTAAATATGAATATTTTCTGGTTTCTATCCTCCTCTTTGACAGTAAACTGAATATCTTTGGGTCGTGGACATCTGAGGATGTCATCTTGGGCTTTGGGAAACAATGATTGACTTTTTTTTTTTTTTTTTTTTTTTACCATTTTCTGACATTTTATAGACCAGACAAATAATTGATGAAAATAGTTGTTTGTTGCAGACCCACAGCAAGCTGCACAAAAGCAAGGACATTAGCATTTACTCAACATCCCCCAAGACAATAAGCAGGTTGGTGAAATACTTGTTATGTTTATGGATCGTAGAAAAGACCACTTGTGCCGAGAGTGTCTGCTTTCCTTTTTGTCTCACCACCAAAGGCTCCTGTTTACTATGAGTTGTGATGAAGAGTGTTCTCTTGCAGCAGCAAACACAATTCTTATCGTTATTCAAACATTACTATGGCTCAGAGCTAAGGTTACATCTATCAAAGAACCTTGCCAACTTTGGAGTGAGCTGCTTTCACTACAGTAATACTATTCAATTGGCCTTTGCACACCCCAACAATATAAGACTAAATAGAGGAGGCCAAATGTGAAAATACAAACCGAGGTGTTTCTCAGAGCAATGCACACAGAGGAAGTGTGTCTCACACACATATCCTGCTGCAGAGGCCCCGGTCTGCAAGACTCTGAGGAGCACAGGGGCCAAAGATAACCACTGAACCATCTTCCTGTGCACTGTCACTCAGGGCTTACTGTCAAAAAGGGGCATGTGTTGAAACAGCAGTGCTCATGTGAAAGTGCTGTGACATGTAGCACTAGAAAGACCAGTAGACCTGTGGAAATATGAGAAAACCAACAAGCAATTTAAGGGGATATTTGCAATTATAGTTAATATTTGATGCTTGTTTGTGAATATCAACCGCGCTGGTTTGCACTCAAAGTAATAAAATAAAAGATGGCTAATTTGAAATATGGTAAATGGACTTGCATTTCTATAGTGCTTTTCCAGTCTGCTGACCACTTAAAGTGCTTTACAAGACTTGTCACATTCACCCATTCACACACACACACACGCACACACTCATACACTGATGGCTGATGGACATGTATTGTGCCAACCTGGTCAAGCAAATTTGAGTATCTTGCTCAAGGATACGTCAACATGCAGAGAGGGGGTACAGGAATCAAACCAGAGACTTTCTGATTACTGGACCACCCACTCTACCTCCTGACCAACAACCGCCCCAACCTAAGATGTTTTCAGTTTAAAAATTCAACTCGTGGAAAAATAGGACACTCTTGGCAGCTTGACCTTTAAGTGATAAACCATGCTGGAGTTTCAATAATCATTTGTAAATCAGGTATTTACTATTAGGAAAAAGTGTTTTGGCCTAAAATATCTTTATACAGATTGAAACCCATTTTAAAGATACTGAAAAGGTACATATTGTAAACCAAAGAATAACATCTAATTCTTGCCCAAATTTAATGCATGCCTCTGGATAATGAGGCGCCATTTTGCTTCTGTGTTGTCAAACTGAATCTTAATACCTGTTGGTTCTTGCATCTAGTTTTATGTGAAAGTAAATCACACTGATAACAAGTCCGACAAAAGGAACTAAGTACGTTTTCTGTCAACTCAAAACAATTGCATGTTATTAGGTCTGTTGTGACAGCACATTTTCCTGTCTCTCAGAATAAAGGGCAACATAATCCTACTGTTCTGCTGCTTCTATTGACCAATAAATCACAAAAACAAAACAAGGGTGGAAATGAACGCTTCAAGCACAACACTGATCCCACTAACAATACTGAAGTGTCTCAAGAGCTCTGCTGCTGTCTTTCCAAACATGCCTGTTTAACACTCCAGCTCTTCTGGTTCCAATTAGTTTAAATAGTACATCCAAAGGGAGCCGGCAGATGAGCGCCACTATATTCCTTTAATTGATGGTTGTTCTACTATCCTATTTCATAGCCATCTTTCTACAAAGGAAACTTGAAAAACACTTAATTAGCATGAAAAGCTAGTCTTTAATTATTCCACTGCATTCCAGTCTGATTTACAAGTGCCATTACACAGGATGGCTATTTTGAGTTCATTGATTCAATTCACTTGTCTGTTAAACATTGATGATATTAGGGTTAATGTACCTTGAATTTAAGTACATGAAAAATGACATTATAGGGTATCTGCAGATTTCAGCAAGTCAAATGTAAGAATTTTTAAGACCTTATTAAGACCTTTCTGAACTAAATTTAAGACCTACACAAAGTACGAAAAAGTAAGGAAAAATGCAGTCTCAGAATTACTTTCAAAAATAACCAAATGTATTGCCATTCACAGAGCAACTTAAACAATTAAGAATGTAGTGAGTGTGTGTCAGGTTTATTATAGTTTTCATTATTTTTAATGAAAACTATAATTTATATTACTTTTAATTTGAATGTAGTTTTTCAGTTTGCTTTATATTTCAGTTCACTTTTAATTAGTTTATCTAGGAAATTAATTTAGTTAACTATAATAACCCTGGTGTGTGTGTGTGTGTGTTCCACTCAGTTTATCCAACAGTGGACATCAGTTGCACCAAAGCAACGGTACAACTGATGTTTAGCGACGGTGTTCAAAATCCAAAGCACCTCCGCTTTCAATGCCAGAGTTGAGCCGAAGATGGTTTGAATGTCGCTTGACTGCGAGACGGCAGAGGTAGCACAAAGTTCGGATCGAGCAGAACTGGATGAACTTGGACTGTGAACTGGTGATACAGGCGTACGAAAATGTGTGATAGCACGCCTTCGCTGGAGACTTTTAGAAGCTAACTGTGTGTGACACCAGAGCTTTCACACGAGCGTGCCCAAGTTGAGGGTCCTCTTACAGAGCATACGCTGCGCTTCAAATTCATTACTAGGTATGCAGGGCTGTAAACTCATATTACAAGAAATTATTAAAAGCATTGCTTTTATTTCAATGCAATGATTTACAACAAATTTGCCCTGCCACTGTAAATGGTGCAGCTTCAAACTCACTTTAAAAAATATATAAAAGTGCATCCTTTTGAAAAGACTGTGTCCCTTTTTTATAAAATGCTTTTGTAAACATAAATTTAACACGTCAGATTGCTTGCTACTAGAAAAACAGATCAGTTTCCATATTGGTATTGATAAAGTGTTAACATAAGTTTCATTAAATACTTTATTTTGCAAAAGGTGCCTTTATTTACAAAAACGTATTGTGTATCCCTGAAGATATGTAAACTAAATTAAACATCTGCATGCATTGCATAGTCAGTGTTCGTACTCATTTTTCAAGGTCAAATTCAAGCACTTTTCAAGCACTTTTAAGGGACATTTTTAAGATTTTCCAGCACCTTATTGCTGGGGTAAAATATGTATCTACAGAAATATATAAACTCATTATTTTTTCTTCACTTTTTATCACAATTATGTACACTGTATTATGCTGTAAACATCTAAAATTATGTTTCATAATGGCAAAAACTTCAGAAATTAGATGTACAGGACATGAGGTGTGTGCTTGCTGTCTGTTTTACACATTTTTGGCCAGGAAGACGAGCGTGTCTGCTTCCTCTAGCTTGAGACATCATGCCCCGTTGTGGCTTCGTAACACAAACCTGGGGTCTAACATTTTCAGCATGTGGATGAACCTCCGGCTTTTCCACTGTGTATACGAGCAGCATGTCTTTAACGATATGCAACGTCACTGCATCTGTAACAGCTGTCCACCGGGACCCTTTCTTCTGATATAGGACACAATGATTAAATGATTCCGCTAATGTTGGCTGCTTTTTACACGGGTATCTGTGGGCTGCCGCGGTCTCTACATCTCGTAGTGAACAACAAGTGTCCCACTGTGATCCAGGCGTCTGTTTGAGATGCTGAAATAAATGGTTCGGTCCGCTGCCTTTAGTTACAACAGCCTTTGAACAAACTTTGCAGCGGACGGTGGTTTGTTCGAGGTCCGACGCTACAAAACCAAGCTACTGTAGAGACAGTGCCTTTTTAGGAACGAACTCTTTGCTGGCTGCATGTTGTGTTTGTTTTTTCTGTGAAAAGTCACTGCCGGGGAGGGCGGAGCCTACTATGAACTACGGGAGCCCATGAGGAGCGGCGGCGGAGCAAGTTAAATAAAAAATCGATTTTCATTTTTTGAAATTGTCCTAAACCAAAAACTCGAATTAATCGATTTTGCCGATTTATCGCCAAGCCCTAGCGGTGACGTCGGGGGAGCTACTTCAGTGCGACACACAACAAATAGCTGGTTTAGCACTAACGTTTGCTACCGTCATAATTTATCACTTTACAGCTACTAGAATGTTTTGCTATATCATGCATAATTTATTGCAAGAGCATGACCATCGGGACAAACATTTACCCGCCCCATGGCATGTATCCCTCCAAAATTAAGTTGCCAGGGGAATATTTTAGTCGCATTTGGCGAGTGGCGACCGCTAGTTTACAGCCCTGTAGGTACGGCTTTTAACCAACTGAATTCTGGTTGTTCAAGCCAACACTTGTTAAATTTACATTTTCCCATAGTTGTAGCAGATTCCGCGGTCTAAGTCTTTCCAGAACTGGCGAAGTGTACAGCGATAAATTCCGGCTGGGCTGTTGGCAAAATGCCACTTATGTTCCTGGATACTTCAGAAAGAAGTACAACACACGGAACTAACTGTGAATCTCACCAACACATTTCCCAAAACAAAAACAAAAAAGAAGACAATGGACGCTGTAAATGAACATACATATTTAAGACCTAACTAAATGCAATTTAAGACCTATATGCAAAATGTGGACGTATTTAAGAATTTTAAAGGCCTAAAATTGTGAATGTTGACTTTTTAAGACCCTGCGGAAACCCTGCATTAGCGTTTAGCTTCATTTCTGCACATGTGGCATGGGGAAGTTTCTGCCAAGCAGTAGTAAGTAAACATTAACCTTTTAATGGCAACAGTAATTTCACATACATCTAACTATTATCAACAAATGTAGATATAAAGGGTTTTAACAGCAGTCATCAAAACAGCTATAATACCCAATTAGTGAAATTCTACTGGAATATCTTGGATGCACTACATTGTCAACACTTGAGCAGCATGCAATAGGAGCATACCTTTTGCATGCTGCTCAAGTGATGACAACTCTCTAGTCCTATTCACACTGTCTTTTCAGTGCAGGAATCATGCAGCCATACTCCACGTCTCTGTCTGTGTGAAAGTTACACATGCAGAGAGGGGGGACAGTTTCGCTGTGTCTCTAATGCGCCGGTGGTAGTATCAGAAGCCCTTTTTAGATAGAAAGATTTTAGCGGCACATTTGCTCCAAGGTAAGGGCGGCAATGTGCCGCCTAGTCTTTCTAAAACGGAGGCGTAATATTCCTCCTTTTCCAAAAGCCGCCACTGAGGTAGGCGTAAACATGTGACGTGACTTGAAGCACGAAGTTGGACTGTGAACAGTCAGTGCGTTTACATGTACAGCTTAGTCGGATTACAGCCATAGTTCAACTATGCTGCTCAACCAGACAACTGCAATTATCAGAGTATACATGCCGGTGAGAAAATTGGATTATTGGGCCGGAGCATGTCATACCCGGTACGCTAGGTGGCGCTGTGCCCATTTCAACTGGTGGTAACAGAGCCACCTCCAGCTGACCTCTTTACGTCACCAGCTGCCTCGGCATTCAAGAAAGATGGCGTACGAAGAGCGAGACGAAGCTACATCTTTGTACACTTCGTATATGGTGTACATGATAATTATACAAACTAGGTGCACAATGGCGCTGTTTCTTGCGGTGATTTCGGAGGAAAGACGCCGCCGCCGCCGTTCGTCTACTTCCAGCTCATGGCCCCGGGGGAAAATCTCGCGCCTGCGCAGAACGCAAAATCCTATCCAATCCGCTGGAACGTATACATGCAGGAGTAATGCGACTTTCAATCGAATAATCTGGGTGCTTTAATTCGACTATGAGAAATCCGATCCGGTCCGATTTTAGTCAGACTAAGGTGTATACATGCATCTTAAAGATCCAATCATAGTCCAACTAACACAGTAATTCAGTTTTCTTGAGTGTCATGTAAACGCACTGAGTGACAATGAATTGGTCTTCAAAATAAGAGCTTTACATTGCACCCCATTGGAGTTTAGAACTGTGTTCTTAGCGGGGGGCATTTAATTAGAAAGTAGCGACCATTCCTAGCTTGCCGCTACAACAACAAGCTAACACAACCAAACAGCTACAGAGACTGAGGAGACGGTAGCATCTCCTGGATCTCAGCGGCTGTCCAGTTGCTCATCTTAATGTCCGCGGATGAAGTGATGGACTGACTGCTGTGATCAGCTGTTTCTTGGTGTTAAAACTCCCCGGCTGTGGGTCGCACAACAGTGCAGGTCATCAAAACCTCCGCCAATCTCACACAGGGGCCGACACATTGACACCTCGGATTTCGGACCAAAACAGACAACAATTTGCCGGCCTCTGTCTAAAATCGCGGAGCTAGCCGCCAAAAGGACGGGCAAATTGGCGGCTTGCTGCCAAGTATAAAAACGGCTCGAGTTGCACAGACGAGCCGGTGTCTGTGTGAATGGATAAGCCGTAGGCAGGATCAGAGGTATGTCGATCTGATGGTGTTCAATGTCTGACAATCAAATAGATTCTTCACTCATCAAATAAAACACACATGTCCCACACTTAAGCCCACAAAGCAACGTTACGTGACCAACCAATAGTAATGTGGTAACTGGTAGTGTCTTTGGCAACTTATATGGAGAAAAACATTTCAAGCAGTTATACGTGAAGAAGTGTCTGTCATCCCGTCTGTCCTTCCGACTCTGACACATCTCTGCCCGAAAACAACTTATGTCCCCGGCAGCAGAGCCAAGCAGCTCCAACAGTTGAAAGGCGTGATTATGTGACGCAATTCAGAACACAAAACTTTAGTGTTTCCTCTAGGATTTTTTTCAGCAGCGGGGGCAGGCTCTCCGGGGAGCCGTGGCGGCGTAAACAAATGACACTTGACTGCAGATTTTACTTATATAATCCCCCTTTTTATTGAAAGGCTGGCATGGAAAAAGGCTTTTTAAAGGCTGAATGTAAAAATAAAAAATAATAACAGTAAAATACAACAATAAAATATATATATTTTTATTTAATTTAAATGTAATTTGATTTAGTGTCCCAGCCTTCACTCGGCTCTCCCCCTGCTGTACTCTGCTCTCCTTCACTTTGTTCCACTGCTCCTCCCTGTCTAATGTTACTTGTCTTATACAATTACATAAAACATTAACGTTAGATAATTTACACTCACATCACATCTGATTACAAGTGTGAAGACAATTTTTTACCTAACCATCATCATTTGAGTCAGTAAAAGGCTAATGATACCTGACTAGCGTCATCTTCATCAGGTGTCTTTCTCTTCTTTGAGAAATATTTGAACAAGCTCATCTGAAAATGCAGTAAGCAGTTACATCATGGCGTGTATATATTCGCTTAATGCTATCAATTAGTTTATTCACGTCAGCGACACTGAGTTGAGTTGGCACCGGGCCCAATTAATTAAGCTACCGATATGTTACGTAACCTTAGCTGGCCATCAATATTTTGCAAATGTCTACTGAACTTATAAAATCTATTATAAGTTTTCTTAAGCTAATAAGTCTACCTTTTCTCCGGTGAGTCGTTGCCCTATTTTCAAGATGACACTCCTCTGACTCTCCGACCTGGTGCCTGGGTGCTTGACGTGATGTCACTTTCAAGGCCGCGCTCACGCAAGTAATTAACGTCTACTCCAAAGAGTAGATACTGAGCAAGATAGTTATCTAGTTTACCTCAGCACTCGCGACACCCGACCCAGTGTAGGACTCTGCTGTGAAGGCGGAGATATGATGTGGCGGTGGTGTATTTGCGACAATTTAGAAATAAAAAATAAAAAAAAATAAAAAGAAGAAATTTGAAGGAGCGACGGCTAGGATTGGTGGGCTGCCACTCCTAAATGAATGTAGAGGAAACAGTGCTTTAACTCACCATTTGTCTCCTTCCGCGATCATGCATCTTGTCTTGAAAAAGTCACAGTGATGGTCAGCCCTCCTGAACAAGACTTTAGTGAATTTTCCCCCAGAAAACAGCATCCCTCCCGTGAGTGTCATTTCTTCAGCAGCCTTTACAGTCAAGAAACAGGATCAAAAGGCTGACTTTGACTTTGAAGTGTGCTGACTGTTTTTGCTTTGGACAGTTTTGAGGAATTACACCAAATGTATGTGCAGCTTGTGACAAAGGATGTGTCAGTTTAGGGAAGCTGGCAAGAAAAAGCCATCAGACAGTGCGTTTACATGACACTCAAGAAAACCGAATTACTGGGTTAGTCCGTCTATGATCGGATCTTTAAGATGCATGTATACACCTTAGTCTGACTAAAATCGGACCAGATCGGATTTCTCATAGTCGAATTAAAGCACCCAGATTATTCGATTGATAGTCGCATTACTCCTGCATGTAGACGTTCTATCAGATCGGATTGGATTTTGCGTTCTGAGCGGGTGCGAGAAGGACGCCGACGGTGGAGTCTTTCCTCCGAAATCACCTCAAGAAAGAGCGCCATTGTGCATCTAGTTTGTGTTTTTATCATTTTTTATACATTATCATGTACACCATATACGAAATGTACAAAGATGTAGCTTCGTCTCACTCTTCGTACTAGGGGTGTCAACATCTACACGTGTAAACGGGTACACGGATAACAAATCATAACCGTTTAGAAAAATCAATAACTGTTTACACGTCTTTTTTTTTTTTCCTCCTCCTCCTCCTCATTCATATCTCACAAATATATATAGTATTTTTAGGGGTGATAATGTTGCCTAAAAGCTTCAGATAATAACATTAAAGCTCCTGTTTGTAAGATGGTAAAACTGACGCTTTGGGTTTCCCAACTCATCAGATACTGACGCTTTAGGATTGTAGGTCGGATCGGCCACCATCTGAAAGCGTTAGTATCTGACGAGTTGGGAAACCCAAAGCATCAGTTTTACCATCTTACAAACAGGAGCTTTAACTAACTATACACTTAAATGTTCCCACTAGTGCAGTTATCCGCATACATAATAGATGAATGGGGCACAATGTTACGTTGATATAAAAAAAAAACCTGCAGCCACAGCCAGTGTCGCGTCACCTCGAGTTGACTCGGGGACGTGATGGTGGCGCTCAACAAGCGGAGAACTGTGTGGCAGTTTTTTGAACAAACTGCCAGTGGAAATCAAGTTGAGTGTAGGCTATGTCAGGCAAAGTTGGCTTAAAACAACAGCATGGGATCCATGCGAAACCACCTGCGATGGAAACACACGAACAAGTTGGAGGGAGAGACTGCTGCTGGCATCGGTGCTTCCGCTAGCGGTTCATAGGCAAGCATGAGGGATTATACATACAACAAGTCGAAGAAATGTGACAAAGCACGGAGTGAACATATCAGCAACTTAATAGCTGAAATGGTGGCCCTCGACATGCAGCCTGTGTCAATGGTGGCCTAAGCCTTAAAATGTTAAATGAAGTTCTGTGATTTATCTGTTATGTTGGCTATAATTTAGTACCTATTTGAAGTGGGTCTACAAGAATACTTTTTTGTCTGATAACTACTGGAATGGCTTTGATTTAATGGGATTAGGAGGTGTTTGAATGGAGACAGAACCCTCTAGTGCAGGGGTGGGGAACACCGGAAAAATCATTTTAAATGTGCAATAAGGGGGGGACTTCCGGGTCACAGATGGAGTAGACGTGCTTTCCTCAAGCTCCCGCACAACTCCATAAACATCGGTTTCAGAGCCTCGCTTACTTATGTAATCGAACTGAACCAAACAATAAATACACAGAGAACCCCTTTTTCTCCGAAAAAGAACGGAAATGGCTGCGAAATCCAACAAAAAGAAGGAATCATCCGCCCTCGCCCCGGCCTTGGCCTCGCCCGCCCCGGCTTCCACCCAAGACATCATGGCTAACATGACAAGCGTCCTCGAGCAACATAAAGAAGCCCTCTCACTTGAATTTAAATCGGCTATTGCACCGCTGGAACAGAAACTGGACTTTGTTCAAGCCACGGTCACCAACCACGGACATCGTTTGATTTCACTTGAGGAGAATGCGAACCAACTCAGCGACCAAATAGGAATGCTACAGGCTAAATGTGAGGCTATAGAGGACAGCTACGCTAAGCTAAAGGCTAAAACCATCGATCTTGAATCTCGTTGCCGCCGCAACAATATAAGAATAGTCGGCCTACCGGAATCCATTGAAGGCGCGCAGCCCACGACATTCTTCTCCAAGCTACTGGTAGACATTATCGGTGAAGGGATCCTTCATGCACCCCCGGAGCTCGACCGTGCCCACAGAGCCCTCTCAGCAAAGTCAGCCCCGGGGTCCAGGCCTAGAGCGGTAATCGCCCGTGTCCACCATTACAGAACCAAGGAAACGATCATCCAGGAGGCCAGAAGGAGAAGAGGTGAGCTGTCCTATCAGGGAAAACCGGTGGCGATATTCGAGGACTACTGCTCCGAGGTCATTGAACAACGCATGGCGTACCGGGAGGTGATGTCCAAGCTGTACCAACAAGGCCTGAAGCCATCACTGTTGTATCCAGCTAGGCTACGGATTACAACTAAAGACGGGAGGAAAAAGATGTTCTCATCGGTGGAGGATGCCGAGGCTTTCATGACACGCAGCGATGATGCACCACACTCACCAGCCGGGGAAAGGCAGTAACTCACTCAGGGTGGCCGATGCTAGAGCAAAGCTGTTATATTCTTTGAGTAACGTTATATTAGCACGCCAAGCTAATGTTTACAACAAATGTTCGTTCGTTCTCTTTGTTCACACCTAGTAGGCATTTTTTATAATACCTTGAACGCATAATACAATTTATACATGGGTTCCATGTTTTCTCTAAACTGTCATTACAATGATGCTTCTGTACAATCGGCCCTGTAGTCTGTTAACCACTTTTTTTTTTTTTTTATTTGCTACACCGCAGCGGTGGTAGCATTTCCACACGGCTACTACGGGGACCGCCATGTTTGTTGTTTACACAGAGATTGTTTCATACTGTTGCATAGCAGCAGCGGCATGTGACCGTGAGCTCAGCCACCTTACACTGCACTTGGCTGAGGCTCCTCACATCTCCAGTAAGACTGAATGTGAACAACTTCTTATACTCAAAATACCTTGAATCTTTACCTTACTCCTTGTCACTTACTATTATTGTGATTATTATTATTGGTGCTACCTTCTAATCTATTTTACTATTATTACTATTGCTATAGCTTTGTATCTGTTCATCCACCTTAGTGGCATTTGACAGACAAGTGATCCAAAAGACAGCTCTTATTTGAGGCACCTTGAATCTTTACTTTACCTTTTGTTACTCACTTTTACAGTCACTTTTTGTGATTATTATTATGGGTAATATCTCTTGGTTTGTTCTACTACTACTAGTTTCATCTTGGCTCTGCATCTGTACATCCACCTTAGTGGCATCTGATAGAAGAGTGTTCAAAAAGACAGCTTTTATTTGAGGCACCTGTTATCATATGGGATTGAGGTAATTCCACAGGAAGTAAATGTACAGTTTTGCAAAAGTTAGGAAGAGCTTGCAACTGGCTGTTGCAGTTGCTATCTGGGATTTGTATGACATTCTCATTTTGTGTTTGTTTTTGTTCTTGTTTTGGGGTTTTAGGGGATTTTTGGGAGTCTCTATGGGACAGAGACTGAGGGATGTGTTACTGTGCCCCAAACTAGGCACCCTACTGTGTTTTCTCAGGGAGGCTGCGGCAGTGCTACCTCACGGAGTCCGTTTCATTTGGAAACTTTTCTCTCCACATTTTATACAGGATTCATGGGTAGCCCCTTTAACTTCGTGAGTTGGAATGTCAAGGGCCTTAACCACCCAGTAAAAAGAAAGAAAATATTCACCCATCTCAAACAGCTTAAAACTGATATTGTCTTCCTACAGGAGACGCATGTGCGCTCTTCTGATAACTCCAAACTTATGGCGTGCTGGGCGGGGCAGCATTTCCACTCCACCTTCCAGGCAAAGGCAAGAGGGGTCTCCATCCTGGTAGCTAAACACATATTATTTGAACCAAACAATGTTAGAGCAGATAAAAATGGAAGATTTGTAATTGTCTCTGGGAAGCTATTTAACACAAAAGTTATCCTTGCTAATATATACGCCCCGAATGTAGATGATGCCAGTTTTTTTGACCGTGTCTTCTCTCTCCTTCAAGACCTTGACTCACACTTCCTAATACTTGGGGGGGACTTTAACTGTTGGCTGGACCCAACTTTAGATCGCTCTTCTAGCAGACCTGGGGCAGTGAGTAAATCGGCCTTGTGTATTCAGTCCTTTCTCTCAGAGTTTGGGGTATCGGATATATGGCGGTTCCTCCACCCGCGGGACAGACAATATTCCTTCTTCTCCAGTGCCCACCATTCGTACTCGAGAATAGACTACATCTTTATCGACAACAGATTGATCCCACAGGTTTACTCTTGTACATACCAAGGTATCGTTATATCTGACCATGCCCCTGTAGTAATGGCTCTGTGTCTCCCTAACACCCCACAACCCATGAGGCAATGGCGTTTTAATTCAGCCCTACTCTCTGATAGCGAGTTTGTCAGATTTATGGAACAAAAAATCAACCTCTTTTTTGAAACTAACATCACTCCAGATGTGTCCGCTCTCGTGATCTGGGATGCACTTAAGGCCTACTTAAGGGGGGAAATTATAGCGTTCACCGCAAATAAGAAAAGACTTTCTCAGAAAGAACAACTAGACTTGACATCCAAAATCAAAGAGATTGATCAACAATATGCACACACCCAAACTCCTGAACTATATAACAAACGTCTGGAACTAAAAACTAGGTTCGACCTTCTTACCACCTACCAAACACAGAACATACTGTTAAAAAATAAGAGTAATTACTATGAACACGGCGAGAAATGCGGAAAGCTGTTGGCTAGCCAACTTAACCTCTTAAACCCTAGGCCTCTAACTCAGGCCTCTGCTCGAAACTGACATGCCAACAATGAATAGAGTATATCTCTGCAACTACATGGTTCAGAGGAAATTCCCCAGAAATTCTTAGTATAGCGGCGCACCGTCTGTCCGGGGGGGGGGGGCGACCGCTCGTCAACGTCAGTCCGGGGGGGGGAGACACGGACGTACGGACAGCCGGTCATCAACTCCGTCAGCCGGGGGACGGGCGGACGCTCATCGCCGTCAGCCGGGAGCTCCTAGCCGTCAACCGGGGGACGGCGGACAGACGGACGGACGGACGGACGCTCGACACTGTCACGCGTGGAGTATAGCGGCGCTGACCGAGCGGTATAGCGGCGCAGCGCCGCTGTTCCACCGTCTGGGGAGAACCCTGTGGTCTATATGAATAATTTTGGTATCATTATAAAGGTAACACTTTTGAGATTCCTGAAAAGGTGTAAGCATTAGTATAGATGTTACTGGGTCAGAGTAAATGAAGATGGAACACAGCATAAATTAAAGATTTAATTTCCGCGAGCTCAATTCTTGCAAAGGTGTCTCTCTCGAGGCACTCCTGGGTTCATCCCTCGATGGCCCTTCCCCAGAACCTTCAGACAATCCGGTGGTGCGTCACACCCTTAAGATATGGGCCCAGTTTCGGAAGTTCTTTGGTCGAAGACGCCTCTCCCTCCTAAGCCCAATTGCCACTAATCACCTCTTCATTCCCTCGTGCTCTGACCCAACTTTTAAGACATGGCACAAAAAGGGTATCAAATGTTTTGCAGACCTGTTTCTGGACAGACATTTCGCTTGCTTCAATCAACTGTCTGAGAAATTCAACCTACCAAAAACCCACTTTTTTCGATATTTACAGATAAGACAGTACATTCGTTGCCACCTACCTAGTTTTCCCTCAAAACCAGACATCAACCCGATGGATACCTTTCTCTCTTTTGACCCGTTATCTAAAGGTTCAATGTCTAAATTATACAGGAATATATCAGTATTGTCGCGCCCGTCCCTGGACAGGATCAGATCGACCTGGGAACAAGATCTGGGACCCTTATCTGATGACCAATGGGACTCTATATTACGGGCAATACACAAAACGTCACTCTGTGCAAGACACTGTCTTCTCCAATTCAAAATTGTCCACCGTGCCCACATGTCTAAGACTAAGTTGTCTAATTTTTACCCTAGCTTAAGTCCAATCTGTGACAAATGCAAAACCAACGATGGTACCCTCTTTCACATGTATTGGTTGTGCCCCAAAATACAAATATTCTCGAACAATGTTTTCAATACCTTATCTAAAATATTGGGCAGGGATTTCGTTCCTAGCCCCACACTAGCTCTATTTGGCATTGCTGCTAGTGGTGACCCGCATTTGGCACTTAGTGAGCAACATATGGTCGCTTTTGCCTTGCTTTTGGCCAGACGCGCAATCCTGCTTAGGTGGAGGGATGCTGCCTCGCCTACGCTGAGCCAATGGCTTCAAGACATAATGACCTGTCTTAAGTTGGAGATGCTGCGCTTCTCTATTGGCGGCTCAGAGCAAAAGTTTCATAAAACATGGGATCCCTTTTTATTACATTTTCAGAATACTCAAACAACATGAACTTGAAGTGCACTTAGTTTTGGCCCTTGACATAAGTATTCGCAGCCTGTCCACAACGTAAGCTTATCCTCAGTATTTGCCTTAAATGCTCTCAGTACTGCGGGGGTGGGGGGTTGGGGGGGGTAGATTGTTGATGGATGTTTGTATATGTAAAAACCCAAATAAAAATATTTGAAATTAAATGTGCAATAAAATGCCCCCGGGGCGGGTGTCTGTCTTTCCGGGCCATGACCGAGGTCACTGAACACAACATCAGCGTAAATGTCATCGCGTGTCATCTCATCGCGTCGTGTCCTCAGTGATTGACAGGTGACAACAACGAGAGGAGACTCACGTTGGCTAAAACGGGATATGGCGAGTAAGAAAAGAAAAGCTGGTGCGGTCCGCAGTGTCGCTCTTTCAAGGATAAATAGACAAATGATAAAGTTGCCACTCTCTGAGTCTGATTGGCCAGCAAGCAGTTTTATCTAAACCGCGAGCGGACCAGGACAACGTGACGCAGGCTAGCTGCTTCGTGGTGAGTGAGCTCATTGCTAAGAAGCTGAAACCTCATGCTGAGGGGGAATTTGTGGAGTGCCTCATTGCCGCTGTGGAGCTGCTTGCGCCAGAAAAAATCAAGCTGTTTCAAAGTGTCAGTTTGTCTCGGAGAACCGTCTCAGACTGACATGGCACAAGACATTGAGAGATCATTGAAGGATTCTGCAAGAGATTTCCAGTTTTTCTTTTCAAAATTGCAAACTCAAAATTGACTCTTGCAAAGACTCGGCTCCACTTAAGACTGACTGACCCAAACCTGGACAACCAGCTGACAGCAGCATCTTCATCACTGCCACCTGACATCAGAAATCTCACCAAGGAGAAGCAGTTCCAGACATCGCATTAGGTCACACTGATATGATAATGATACTGATAAGTTTCTTTTTTTCCACCTGAGATTGACAGTAGACAACCTTATAATCAGTGTTGGTCACGTTTAAATAGTAATTAGTTATAGTTAATAGTTACTTCGCCCAAAAAGTAACTGAGTTAGTAACTGAATTACTCCAATATAAAAGTAATTAGTTACCAGGAAAAGTAACTCTTGCGTTACGCAACGGCGTAATGTAATGTGAAGTATGTCGGCAGTTTCCGGCGAAGGCTGACCGCGGTCAGGGGCGTCGCGCCCGTGGGGGACACTTTTCCCGGTGAGAGAGTTCAACATCCACACTTTTTCTGCCGTTTATCTGTAGTTTTGCACAAACGCCTCACTACAGTCACTAATTTTCTCTGGCCGCTCTGTATCTGCGCTCGCTGCAGCTGCCTCCTCTCCCCCTCCCCCTCCCTCTCCTGTTGCTGCTTCAAACATGACACCGGCTTTGAGTCTGACCGGCTGATGATTGGCTGTTCTGCCTTAAGACCCGCCTCTCTTGCTGTGTTAGATTTATTGTTCAGCTCGTGCTGATGATGCGGGAACAAACGTAAAATACCAAATAATAGCCGGGCGTTTATTTGTTTCAATCACTTAACAGACCAGGCATTTATTTGGGACAGGCGTTTAATTCCCTCCTCACAAAAATTTGCTAATGTATGTAACACTGTTACTGTGATGATACATGACAGGTAAATATTGAATATGTCTATAATAACCACATCCATACATGTAACTGTGATTTTTGATGGGTAGCTACTACGGCTGGGCGATTATGCTAAAAATAATAATCACGATTATTTTGATTGATATTGAAATCACGATTAATAAACACGATTATTCACTGAATAAAAAAGAAAAAAGTATTTAACCAGATAGATTAGTAACAAGTAAAAAAGTCAATGATAATAATATGTGTATGTTTGCGTGATGGCAACACGTACCGCTTGTCCAAAATCTTGACCAGTCTCTTGAAGTCTGGGTTGCTAACTGTACTGATAGGGCACATGTCCTCAGCTAGCATGAATGTCACAGCCTCCGTTATCTCTCGCTGTCGCCGGGAGCCGGTGGGATATGGAGCGGCATTGTAAAGCATATTTGCCAACTCTCCCGATTCACACGGGAGACTCCCGATTTTTAACCCTATCTCCCTCGATGCTCCCGGTCAGTAATTTCTCCCGTTAATCTCCCGATTTTACAGTAAAGGAAACAAGTAAGATTGTGTCCCTATATTTGTTGCAGTATCTGGCAACCCTGGCCTGCCTGTGCGGATGAGCAGGTGTGTGATTGTTCCTGATAAATCCCGCAATCCGGCATTTCCGACCTTTTTTTTTTTTTTGGGGGGGGGGGGGGGGGGGCGTTGCGCAAGGCACGGTCGGTCGGGTATTGATAAACATAATGACATTTGATTTTGATGATGACGTGATTTTTGTCGGTTTAATATCACGAGCGAATGGGGAATTTAAGTTGCACACAGTGAAAGCATCACACCCCAAGTTATCTTGAAATCGATTATTATTGTCATTACTGCTATTTGTACCATTGAAGTTGAGTGACTGAAATCCTCGTCATCCTATTCAAAGACTGCAACAGGCGACTCATCGAACCGGGGTGAAGTTAGTTTCAGTTTGGATGTTCTGTGGATATCTACTCGGGTCCAGCTGAGACTTTACTGAGGTTCTCCCAGTGTCAGCAGCAGGAGGACGGTCAGCTCACCTCTCAGAGCCTCGCGCTGAATCACTGAGACTGATTTAGGGACCGTCATTAAATTACTTAGCATAAATAAATTAATACAAAATAACTGCTGTTTTTTAGAATATCTTTCATGTCATGTGACCCAGTGACTCCAAACCAGCTGCAGATTGTATCAGTAAACTGGACGAGTAAGACACCTATTGTTATTGTATTTTAGTGCTTCCTCTATTCAATATGAATATTAATATGCAGAAATTATGATTATTTTTCTCAATAGCTTCTCACTGACTTCTGAAATGCTCAGGATGTCAACATATTTTCAAGCAGCAATGTCAGCTTCTACACTATTTTGTCTCATGTCTTAGATTCTGATTCTGAAGTTCTGAAAATGAATTTCTTTTCAAAAATCTCACGAGTAGGTGAGATTTAAAGGGTAATTTTTCAAAAAATTTTCCGGGGGAGCATGCCCCTAGACCCCCCTAGTGTTGCTAGGTTATCAACTCAGAGCACAGCTGCTATAAAAAGAAATTTGGGGAAACATTGTTCTAAGAATTTTCGACATGTGTGGTTTAAAATACAAGGCAAGAAATTATGACAAATAAATTGCACACCTGGCGAGGGAACCTTGTTACTTGGGCCGATACACCGATGAAAAAAATCTCCCTATTTTTCACAACCCAATGTTGGCAAGTATGTTGTAAAGAGTGTCGTCAATGGAGGACTGTGTTGCGGTGGTGGTGGCTGTAGCTGAAGCTGGCGCTCTTGCACTGTTTTGGGTCTTTTGCTCCTTCAGTACTTTGTCATAGACCACTTTATGGTTAAATAAATGTGTCGTGTTGCCCTGGGGTGCAGACACGACGGCGTGACAGACTTTGCAAACAATCTCCTTCTGCTCCACGTCCGACGATTTGAAGCCAAAATGTCTCCAAATGACCAAAGTTGTCCTTCCTTTCTTTTCAACTAAAGGCTCAGGCTGCTTTTCTGCCATGTTGTCAATCGCTCGTTCCACAATTGATCCACACACTCACTGCTGCAGCTGCAGGCCACACAGGTGCGTTTACTGTGCATTTACAGCGCAGTAATTTGCATACACGACGCGCGGCGGCACGTTAATCGTTTTTCTTCGATTACAGTGTTTTCATGATCGTGAGAAGCCAAAATCGAAATCGTGATCAAAATTCAATTAATCGCCCAGGCCTAGTAGCTACTAATAATAACAATCACGGAGACAAAAAATGAACAAAGACTGCAGATCACGATAAGAAGCTGCATCTGGCAGTGTGCTGCTTTCTTTTCTGTCAGCAGTGAAGTGATGTACTCCATGACAGAACATTATAGAATATGATAATGCATAAAATTACATTTAATGGTAAAAAAAAGTACAGTTGCAGTAGGCTTCTATTATAAATATGCAGCATATATATAGTTTATCATTATTATTATTATTATTATTATTATTATTATTATTATTATTATCATCATCATTACTATTTTTGTGCATATTCTTGACTTTGAATGGGAGCTGCTGTAAAGCATTTCTGTTTCTGATTCATATATTATGCAGTCAGTTGTCCATATTTTAAGTTAAATTAAACGAATCAAGACAGATGTCACATTTACATGTCATGGTGTGGTTATTAGAGACACAGATTCAATATTTAAGTGTCATTTATCATCACAGTGACAGCGTTACATTACGCCGTCGCGGTGGTTCAGCCAGGTATACTGATCCCTCCACTTCGGGAGAAATAATGGTACTGATTGTACAGTGCTTTCAGAACATCAATCACCTGAAAAATGATAACAGAATTATAGGAGTGAGAGAAATGATACATCTCAAAATATTAGGGCGGCAATAGCTCAGTCCGTAGGGACTTGGCTTGGGGACTTGAAGGTCGCTGGTTCAAGTCCCACCCGGACCAAAAAAGAATGATGTGGACCAGCAGTTGGAGAGTGCTGGTTCACATCCTGGGCATTGCCGAGGTGCCCCTGAGCAAGGCACCGGCCCCTAACACTGCTCATCGGGCGCCGTAGCATGTGTGGCTGCCCCTTCGCTCATCTCCTCTACACTGCATGTGTGTGTTTGTGTGTGCGCCCCTATGTGTAATGTGAGTGGAAAAAAGAGTTTCCCAATTTGGGATTATAATAGTACATCAAAAAAAAAAAAAAATTAAATATGTTGTGATTTCAATTTTGAAATTGTAATACTTGTTATTATGCAAACCCCTATTACTTTTTGCCATCAACGCCAGATCATACTGATTTTGCAGGGACAGACTATCTAAACAATTAAATGGGAACAATTTCAATAAATAAAGAAGTCTTTTTTTTTCCTGTTTTTTTTTTTTTTTTTTTTCAAAAAAACAGTTATTTTCATTTTTTCATGGCTGGGCCACTAAAATTACACATGGGGCCAGTAAAACCCGAATCTACTGGCCAAGAGGGCCAGTAAGAAAAAAAAGTTATGTTGGACACTGATTCAGTTCAGTCTGTGTCACAAGTTTTAGTGAAGCTGGAGCAGAAACATCCAGCTTTAGCTGCTCGGACGGCTCTGTGTCTTTCTGTGTTAGCGGAGCTCACGTTAGCCACACCTGCTTTCGTCATCAACAGTGTCAACAACGGAGTTTTTGGCCACTAGTGTTGTAGAAGCGCGTGCAGTTGAGAGATGCTTCATTAGATTAGAGTTGCTTAAAACGGACGTGGACAAAAGAGGTTAAAGTAGTGTCTGTACTTGCACTTTGAAAACGTAAACTTTCCCTCTGGACTCGCCATTTCTGCAGCTCACCTCTGCTAGTTTGAGTGTGCGAGGCTGTGTGGTTTGTGTGTAAACCGAACACAGCCTCTGATTGGCTTACGAACTCTCACTACCTTAGAGAGCCAATCATCACCTCTGCGGTTGTCCCGCCCCTCCCTCCTGCCTCACCGGAGAAAAATAAAGCAACCCTGCAGCTCCGGTGGCTGAGAGCCGAGTCGGATGACAACAGCTTCAATGAGAAACTTCAATTTGTAACGCGCCACATTTTATAGTCGGTAACGGTAACGGTAATGGCGTTGTAACGATGGGAAAAGTAATTCATTAGATTACTCCGTTACTGAAAAAATAACGCCGTTAGTAACACCGTTATACTTAAACGCCATTACTCCCAACACTACTTATGATATACCTCAAATCATTTCAGAGCATTCTGATGTGAAAATAAACAAATACAGCCCTCTTAAATCCCTCGAAGAATGGCATCGGAGCTATATTCAGCCTGCTTTCAAAAGAAAACTCCCTGTTTCCACTCAACAATTTCTCCTCAGATTGATAGCAACCTTATATGAGACAACTCAGATCAGTCATTTTCGAGTGATTTGAAGCTGATATATGAGATTTAAGAGAGCTGATTTTTTTTTTTTTATCACATCAGAATGCTCTGAAATGATGAGGTATATTATAGATTATTTACTGCTTAAACTGCTAAACATCAGTGAACAGGGTTCGTACACATTTTTCAAGGTCAAATTCAAGCACTTTTCAAGCACTTTTAAGGGTCATTTTAAAATTTTTCCAGCACCATATCGCTGGGGTAAAATACATGATCTACAGGAATATATACACTCATTTTTATGTTTTTTCACTTTTTATCACAATTATGTACATTGTGTTATGCTGTAAAGTTCTAAAATTATGTTTCATAATAGCAAAAAGTTTAGAAATTAAAGGAGAACACAAAGTTTTATCCAAAAAAATGGAAGCCACTTGGCGTTCTTCAGACACACTGGCACCGAGACAAAGAGACCTGAGAGCACCCTGTAATTTTCTTTTTTGACATAAATTTGTATGTTTCCAAAATGCAGTGTTGGGAGTAACGCATTACAAAAGTAATGCAATTACTGTAATGCATTACTTTTTGCTGTAACGCAGTAATGTAAGGCATTACAAAAAAAAATATTTTACTTGGTACAAATCCCAGTAACGCGTGTTACAATGCATTTTAAACCCGAAATTAAGTGGTGTGTTGTTTTTATACAAATTCGCCAACAGCTTCCTGTTAGTGCTGGAGAACTATTGATTGAGGAGAAGACGACTGCAGCAGCAGACAAGTTGGACTCTACACTCGCAAGATGGACATACGCTCATTATTTTCAGTTCCTCAGAGACAAGGATGTGACGAACATTATAGCTATGTGCACTTTGTGTGCAAAACCAAAAGATCTCTCTACCTCGCAAAACAACACAAGTAATTTAACGAAACATCTAGAGCGGTGCCACACTAGCATTAAGCTAGTAACCAAAAGAAAGCAAACTGAGGATGAGAGTGGAGAAAAAACTAAGCAGCAAAAACATTCTCCCCATCTGCGATGCTTGAACCTCAAGAGGTGAGGAGACTATGGCAGAGTATGTTGTCGAAGATATGCTGCCACTTTCAACAGTGGATTCTCCGTCTTTTAGAATAATTGTGAGCAAGATCCCCGTCCAGGCTAGCAATAACAAGGTAAGCTATCATTGCCTCAACAGGTTAGTGCTGCTGGGCTACTGACTATAATATATCAGCCAATAGAACAGCGACATAAGGTCAATCTGTTTCATGTCAGTCTGTATCCAGATAAAACATACAAAAACTTCATAAACATTAGCTAAAGGGCCTTACAATGTAGGCTAATCTTACTTTATTAGAAGTAAGTCATGAAAATGGGAGAAAAGTGAACATTTCCTTTTCACACTTAAAGCTCTTACGTATGTTAGTGCCTGGTGTGACGTTACTAGGGCTGCACGATTCGGGAAAAAATGTGAATCACGATTTTTTTGCTTAGAATTGAGATCACGATTCTCTGGCACGATTTTTTCACGAAATGTTTATTGCACTGATGAGTAAAAAAACATTGTAGTATGGCAGAGGCATAAAGCAATGTTTTTTTTGGTTTTGTTCAAGTTCTATCATTGGATGAGAAATGATTTTTACAAAAGAAAAAAAAATAATAATTTGTCTCCAAGATGAGAGGGAATCCTTTAATCCCTCATGTTGTACAGTGTTTATTGGGGACGTATCTTTGGCTAGGTGATATGTGATAGCTGCTTTGATCGGCTTTCTAAAGCCTGATTTATGCTTCTGCGTTGCGGCAACGGCGTAGCTACGTCCTGACCGAGGCAGCCTGACGTGCGCCTCCAAAAAATCCTGACTATGCGTCACGTCGACGCGTCGAGACGCGAACGACAAGGACTGCGATTGGTCCGCTCAGAACGTGATTTCCGGCAGTTGCTTTTCCGGTCAACAGTATAACAACACCGCCACCTCATTTGTTGTTCAATATCCACGAGCTCCATCTCCAAAAACACCCGCTCCATCTCAGTTGCCATTGTTTACTGTCTGACCGGAAGAAAACCAAGGAATCCTATATGAACCCCCCCGAAACCAAACAAAGACACAGCCACACCCCCCTAGCTTCTTGGCGGAACAACGCATTCCCTCGACGCAGAACTACGAATGCTCAATGACGGCGTTATGGCGGGTGGATAGTGCCAATGCAAGGATTACCAGGAGAAGGAGAAGGAGAAGGAGCAACCTCCCCTTCCGTCACCGCCTGACCGTGTGGATTTTTGAATGGGACAGCAGATGAGACACCGGCGGCGACTTCACGGCGAGTGCATTGAAAGAACATGTATCGACGGCGACGTGACGACGGCGTATGTTAGAATTACTAACAAAATATACGCCTGAAACACACGTCGTCACCAAAGTATGTCGTCTACAAAGTACGTCGTCACACTCAGAATTTTTTAAGATGAAAGATGCAACATGTAAGAATTGGCAGACAATAAGTGCTCAAAACAAATAGAGGGCAGCACATCTCTAGTATAACTATTAACAGCTACTGTGGTACAGTGGCTTAAAAGGACACCCCCCTACATATTTGTTTATTTGTTACCTCAATAGCTCATCTGGTAGGAGTTCTTCAACAAATACCCGTTGCAATTTTTACTGGAGCGCACGGCTTCGAGTCCTGCTGTGTTTCCTTTTTTTTTTTTTTTTTTTTCAGTCCGGTATATTTTATTTTATTTTATTTGTGTACCATTAATAAGTATATAATATAAAATAATCAGGTGGAAACATGCAATAGACAAAATAAAATAGACCTATTTAATAAATGTTACAGGCTACATGAGATGCTGATAAAAAACATGACGGCGTAGGTGAGGCGACGTACTTATCAACGACGACTTGCACTGGCGACGTCAGCCAGTTCAGACGTTGATGTCACACGAGAGTCTCCTGCGGTAGGGTTACCCAGGCACTATCCACCTGCCATAGCGTAGGGTTGACGACGTAGCTACGCCGTCGCCGCGACGCAGAAGCATAAACCAGGCTTAAAACGGAGGCGTAATATTCATCGAGTAAACATGTGACGTGACATGAAGCCCGAAGTTGGGCTGGGAACAGTTGACAACAAATTTGTCTTCAAAATAAGAGCTTTACATTGCACCCCATTGTAGTTTAGAACTGGGTTCTTAGCGGGTGGCTTTTACTTTGAAAGTACCGACCGTTTCTAGCTTGCGCTACAACAACAAGCTAACACAACGAAACCGCTAGAGATCCAGGAGAGGCTAGCATCTCCCGGATCTCAGCGGCTGTCCAGTTGCTCAACTAGCAGGCGAGGTGGAAATAAGTGTACCATCTGAGGCGGCAAATCGGCGGACCTAAACAGACTCTCAATTTGCCGCCCTCTGTCTAAAACCGTGGACCTAGCTGCCCAAAAGACGGGCAGATTGGCGGCTTGCTGCCCCGTCTAAAAACAGCCTCTCAATCACTCCTTCCAAACACTCAACTGCAGGCGGGCTTCCTCCGCTGAATCCCGTGTTGTAAAGACGCTTTACCACAGGTTGAGGGAGGAGGCAGCGGCAGTGCTGCGTTTGGGGGCGCTTCGAAAAATCCAGGGGGAAAATAGAAGCATTTGTTTGTGATTCAGCTCGAGATATAAAATGCTCCAGAATCGCTATGTGTAGAAATAAGATCACGTGTATGTGTGAATCAAGATTGCGATTTTTTAACGATTTTTTGTGCAGCCCTAGACGTTACAGAGACAAACTGAACAGTCAGTTTCTGACTCTGGCACTTTCAGCTCTGGTGCATCAAATTCGACCTTTTCTTCAGCCATCCTTCTCTATATTGCTACCAGTCTGCATGTGTAACGACACACGGACAATCAGGCGCTAACTTAACGAGGTCACTTAACGTGATTAATGGTGTGTTAATTATTATTTAGCGTGTTATGGTTTAGCTAACGCTAGCGGTTAACATAAAGTGTTAACGTGCAGCGTTGGCCTAAGTTACTCAAAAAGTCTTAACTTACATTTCTTGTGACTGGAGAGCGCAGACTATCCCATTGCACAAATCTGCAAATCTTTTTTGCAGACCTTGCATGACGCCACTCTTTGATTCGGTCCTTATCTTAACCATAGTTTGTAGTTATCATTTTCAAGCCAACGCTCGTTAAAACAACAGCCTCCCGGCATTTTGTCATCTCCTGCTGTCTCTCTTCGAAAGGGGCGGGGTCACACACAGACCGGCAGGTCGCGGAGAGGAGCATAGAGGCTCAGCGGAGCCCAGGAGGAAACATCTCCACATACAATACGGTTCTCTTACTGATTTTATTTCTCCTTGTCATAAGCAAACTATCCAGTCTGGTCCCAATTTTGTGAAAGATATAGAGAATATGACATTAGCACAGACATAATGTCAAGCACTTTCAAGCACTTAAACTAAAATCCAAGCACTTTTCAAACCTTGAAAACACAACATTGAAATTCAAGCACTTTCACGGATTTCAAGCACCCATACGAACCCTGAGTGAATATAAAAACCAACAGGAACAGACAATTAATTGGATTAAACCACTAAGATACACTGAGATGGATGAAATCAAAATTGGCTAAAACACTGATTAATAGTCATATTTACGTTATTGCAATTAAGTTAAAGAGGCCATAAAAATTATGTTGTGAGCTGCTTACCTTTAAAAAAAAAATGTCATGGCCCCTGAGGGACAGTATGAAAATTGAAATGGCCCTCGACAGGAAAAAGGTTCCCCATCCCTGCTCTAGTGGTTATATAGCACAACTGCGATAGAAAGAAACCGGGTACACGTCAGTTAGAAGCCCCGTTTACACATGTAGAAAAAATTGTAAACGTTGACACCCCTACTCCGTACGCCATCTTTCTCAAATACCGAGGCAGAGTTTGTTGTTACTGGTGACGTAAAGAGGTCAGCCGGAGGTGGCTCTGTTACCACTAGTTGAAATGGGTAAAGCGCCACCTATCGTACCGGGGTATGACATGCTTCGGCCAATAATCCGATTTTCTCACTGGCATGTATACTCGGACAATTGCAGTTGTCTGATTGAGTAGCATAGTCGAACTATGGCTGTAATCCGACTAAGCTGTGCATGTAAACGTACTAAGTAGGGCTGGGCGATATGGCCTCAAATCAATATCACGATATTTTGAGCAACTCACCTCGATAACGATAAATGAACGATAAGTAACCCCCTCCCCGCACCAAAAAACAAGGAAAACAAATCCTGTGTATTTACAGAAATGCCACTTTAAAGGACTGTAAAACTACATTGTAGTTAAGATTTATATTATTTATTTAGTAGTTAAGAACAACTGATAGGCACACGATTGAACAGCTGAAAAGCACAGATTACTTGAAATGACAACAACTGAACAGGTTGTATAAAATATACAGTCCCTTATAAACAAATTCTAAGCTTCTCGCTTCTCGCTTTTTTTATTTCTTCGAATTGAATCACGTGGTTGTACTGCAGGTGGTGGAAGAGGTTGGATGTAAATAAATAAACATTTTGAGGACTTCAGAATCAGAATCTAAGACATGAGACAAAATAGTAGAGAAGTTGACATTGCTGCTTAATAATATGTTAACCTCTTGAGCATTAGAGAACTTTTTTTACCACTATTTTCTTTATCATTATATATTTTTGATAGACAGAATCTGTTTCAGAAGTCAGTGGGTCACATGACATGGAAGCTATTGAGAAAAAAAATCAAGATTTCTGCATATTAATATTCATATAAAATAGAGGAAGCACTAAAGTACAATAAACATAGCTGTGTCTCATTCGTCCAGTTTACTAATACAATCTGCTGCTGGAGTCACTGGGCCCCATGTCATGGAAGTTATTGAAAGAACTGCAATTATTTTGTATTGATATATTTATGCTAAGTAATTTGATGACAGTCCCTAAATCAGTTTCCAGCGATTCAGTGCCATGTTCTGGGAGGTGAGCTGACCGTCTTCCTGCTGCTCACACTGGGTGAACCTCAGTAAAGTCGCGGCTGGACCCGAGTAGAGCTTAGAATCAAGCCCGACCCGAGCCCGTGCACGTTGTGTCCGAGCCCGGCCTGACACATTGAATGTAATTATGAGCCCGAGACCAATTTAAACCCGACAACTGTTCAATACGTGGGCTGTTATAACTGACGTTCTCGACTACAATTGCGAGTTGTTTGAACTACAGAATCTTAATGAATAATGCAACAAGTGCCGCACTTAATGCACTCGACAAAGCCGACAAATGTTATTATCACGGTCCACAACTTGATTAAAATGGGTCCACACCTCCGACTTTCCTCCAAACTTGCTCAAAGTTAATTCTACTGTTTTTATTTATTTCTTTACATCTTCATGCTCCATGTTGCACTTAAGCTACACAATCAGTGATGCCAGTAACGCGTTACTAGTTTTGTCATTTTAATAGTAAAAATGTATTTTTACTATATTTTTTTTGCGTCTCGGGGAGTGACGCCACGTACGCAAGAAGTCACATTTTCCAGCATGAGGACACTCACATGTCAGACCACGCAAAGACACAAATGCAAACAACAATGGAGGGAGGAGAGAGATGCGCGTTTTCTAGCTGGAAATACAGTCATTATTTTGAGTGAATAAAAAACAAAACACAAATGTTTGATCAATGGACCGGCACGGCCGAAGACAGTGGCCTGTTGCAGCCTTTGAACGCAGCATCATCACACAAACTGTCCGCGACTCACAGCGAGAGTGGGTTCACTTGATTACTAACCTGGCATAGCTGGGGTAGATTAATCAAGTGGACCTAACATGTCCCCCTGTCCCTGGTGGATGTTATGCCCATGACACCGAATATACCGACATGGCCAAAATGACGTTAGTTATTGTCGTAAATTTCGGTATCGGTAAATTTTCGGTTTATCGCCCAGGCCTATGTAAAACTACACTGTAGTTAAGATTTATATTATTTATTTAGTAGTTAAGAACAACTGGTAAGCACACGATTGAACAGGTGAAAAGCACAGATTACTTGAAATGACAACAACTGAACAAGTTTAAAATAACTTAAATTTCCTTCAAACACAAAGTATTAAAAATTCAGTCTCTTATAAACAAATTCTAAATATGGATATTATGTGTGATGTGTTACCTTGACTTGTCGCAACAGTCTTTTGGCACAGTTTACATTTGACATTTTCAGTGTTGGGCATGTTACTTTTAAAAAGTAATTAGTTATAATTACTAGTTACTTCTACCAAAAAGTAACTGAGTTAGTAACGGAATTACTCCACTATAAAAGTAACTAGTTACCAGGAAAAGTAACTATTGCGTTACTTTTATTTCTTCCCCCTTTTGAGTTCGGCAGTCATTTTAGCGTACTCTGCATCTACATTAGAAAATGTCTTTCTGCATGGCGGACCGGCACCTGCTCTCCACGATACTTTACCAATGAATGCTCTGAAGGAGTCTGAGTCAACTGTTGATAACAGGAGCAAGTTCTCAACAACATACCTGTCTATCATTGCATTCAGTTCAGTCTGTGTCACAAGTTTTTGTGAAGCGGAGCTCACGTTAGCCACACCTGGCCTGCTGTTATCATCAACAGCGTCAGCAACAGAGTTTTTGGCCAGTGATAGTTTTGTAGAAGCGTGTGCCACTGAGAGATGCTTCATTAGATCAGAGTTGCTTACAACGGACGTGGACAAAGGAGATTAAAGTAGTGTCTGTACTTCCACTTTGAAAACGTCAACTTTCCCTCCGGACTCTTCATTGCTGCAGTTCACCTCTGCTAGTTTGTGTGTGTGAGGCTGCTGTGTGCGTGTGTGGCTTGTGTGTAAACCGAACATTGCCACTGATTGGCTTAAGAACTCTCACTCAAAAGTTAGAGAGCCAATCATCATCACTTATGCGGTTGTCTCGCCCCTCCCTCCTCCCTCACCGGAGGGAAAAAAAACAGCTCTGCAGCTCCGGTGGCTGAGAGCCGAGTCGGATGACAACAGCTTCAATGATCAGCTTCAGTTTGTAACGCGACACATTTAATAGTCGGTAACGGTAATGGTGTTGTAACGATGGATATAGTATTAGTTAGATTACCCGTTACTGAAAAAAAGTAATGCCGTTAGTAACGCCGTTTATTCTAACGCCGTTATTCCCAACACTGGACATTTTTTTGAGCGACATCATCCTTGCTGAACCCAAAATGTTGCCGAACGATTGATGAAGCATGTTTTTTAGGAACGAGGTTCTCTTCCTCCTCGACCAGATTAGAGTTGTCACGATACAAAAATGAGTAACCACGATACTATACCAGACCAAGTATCACGGTTCCGGGTATTATCGCGATACTGCAGCCTTTTTTTATTATTATTATTTTTATGAAATGCAATGTATTTGTAAAAGTTATAAATACTTATTAATTACTTGAATGAATTAGCCTAATGGTCCTAATGGTTTTAGTTCATTACTGGGTCAACAAGAGTACATGAAAAGCATATAAGCAATAAAAAACAAATAAATGAAGTTAGAATTTAAATGGTTGAAATCATATAATCATTCAGTTTCCTTTGCACATTATTTATGTTTAACTAATATAAATATTCAACTTAGGACTGTCTTTTAAAAAAGCTATTTGACAATAATGCTTCTTCTCCAACATAATAAACCATAGAGGACAAAATACAATAAACAGGAGCTGATTCCCTGTAAAAACTATATTTTAATGCATTTTCTAGGTGCTTTATACTTTGACACCCTTTAACTCTTCATTCCTCAGCCTGTACACGGAGCATATAGCCTAATATTAGCCAATGAGAAAATAAACAGGGCATACTAACCTGGTATTCAATATATAAATCTGGGTGACGACACTGCAGGTGTTTTATGAGGTTGGATGTGTTCCCTCCTTTGGCTCCTATAGCTTGGTGGCAGCGCCGGCACAGCGGACGGCCATCGTCTATTGCTTTACCGTCTGTGCCTTGTTTAAAGCTAAAGCAGTTCCAAATGTGACTTTTGGAGTTTGGCTTTTTGAGCAAAATTAGTGGTGCCACTGAGACGCCGCCGCGGCAGACTCGCCGCTCGGGCCCGGTGCTTCTGCCATGGTGAGTGTGTTGTCTCGTGTTAGTGACTGTAAGCCGTGCGCGCGTCTGTGCGAGACAGAACTTTAGGTTGTTGTTTGTTTTGAAGCGAATTTCTATCGAAGCGAAGCTGTCTTCACAAGGGAGTAGCATGCAGTGAGAAGCCGGGAGGAGAGTAGAGGCGGCCGCTATGTAGCGGAAACTGGCACCCGTAGTATAGTAATCCACGGTAGTACCGTCGTGTAGAATTTCTAGTACAGTAGGAACCGTTAGGATTTGGCACCGCGGGGTACCGTGGGTACCGTGGGTATCGTGCAACTCTAGACCAGATCTACTTCGACTACCGCACCCGCCGCAGCAGCCGCCGCAGCAGCCGCAGCAGCAGCCGCAGCAGCAGCAGCAGCAGCCGCAGCAGCAGCCGCAGCAGCAGCAGCAGCCGCAGCAGCAGCCGCAGCAGCAGCCGCTTCATCTTTTGAACCGGCGTGCTCCATTTTCTCCGTCTCGCCGTTTCTTTCCCTTCTTGTAACAGACTGGATGGCGTGGAGTCACGTGACTACACACGCTGTATACGTAGTACAGCCGAGCGTCTTAAAGGGACATGAACATACCGGTAGCCTACCTACACACACAGCCAAACAAGACAAAAACAACTTTTTTTATTTATTTTTTACACACCGAATATACCGACATGGGCATAATGACGTCGGTTATCGTTGCAAATTTCGGTATCGGTAAATTTTCGGTTTATCGCCCAGGCCTAGTACTGAGTGAGAAAACCTTGAGCACAGGGCAAGGGCACAGGGATAGGGGAAGGGGGCAATACACAAAGTCTCAGTGTAGGATGTGGTTCTTACTCCTGCTCATTGATGCAAACAAAGAGACAATAATAAGGTAAGCTATATAATACATTTGACTGCAGAGTGTTAGATGCATTTAAAGGCATGACAACAGAAGGCCAACAAAGAGGAACTGAATCTCATCTGCATTGTGTTGCTGCCTGAATACACTCTCACCTCAATTGCATAGTGTGCCACTCTATTTGAGAAAGTTCACTGTGACATTTTACAAGAACTTTGAATGTACTACAAGGAATTTTTAACTAGTAATGAAACAGTCTCAACTCAATACTGATGCCTCTAGTAGATACGTTATCTTATTCGCCATGCATCCTGCAAACAGCTGTGTTTAAAGAAGAAGATCAAGCTTTTCACCCACAGGCGGTGGTGATGCTCATACGGCTTTTGTCCACAGGGGTTGCCAGAATCAGCACAAAGTGAAAGTTCCTTGGCGGCTTTTAAGTCTAAATAAAAAATGTTAATCTGTTGCACAAGCTGGAGAGACTACTAGGGATCTATAAATTATAGACTACACAGGCTCTGACAAATCAGGCCACAGCAGCAAGATTACACACACATTATCACTCAAGCTTAGCCCTGGGTGGCAACAGAGCACTTAAAAATTCCTGGGATGTTTTTTGTTATGATAACTGATTAAAATTACGACCTCAATGTCATTAAATCAGACCTTCCAATTGTTCAACTAAGTGTCTGAACATCTTAGACGGACAAATAATGAGAAGTGCCACCACATTTAAATACAAGTGAAGAAAAGCCATAAATGAAACAATGTGCCAACAACTGAAATGGAACTCTCACAGCCTGCTGCGCAGCGTTACCTGTCACCTTTCATTTCTGCGTCCATGATAACATATTGTCATCACATTTATCAATAATTATCAAGTCGAACTCCATGTAAACAGATAGGGCAGGCAGGAGCTATGCTGCAGCAGTAACACAGCTGCCATACAGCCTTGTGTGAACACAAACATGCAAGTGAGGTACAACAGCTCGGTAACGTCATCAGGGGCAATACTCTTTATATGTTATATACATGTTGTGATTAGGGCTGGGTATTGTTAAGAACCTCACGATTCGATTTCGATTCTGTAGGTAGCAATTCGATTCAATATTGACTTAAATGCTTCGAGAATGATTCAGTAATAAGTAGTAACAAACAAATAATTAATTAGAGTACCTTCTGATAATTTTTTATTTAAAAAAATTATCTTAAATTATAAATCTTTCCTCTAGGAAGTTCTAGTAAAAATGTAAACAAAGGCACACGATGTGTTTAGTTATAAAATAGTGCAACCATAGTTAAGCTGAGAAAGTGCCATTGTTTCTAGGACTGCATGGTTCACTTTTGTCTGACATAGACATAGACATAACCGCGGTCCCTCTGCCTAGATGCGAGGGGGTAAAACGTTGACACTGAACCCCCCTCCCTAACCGGAGGAGAGTGCTACCCGTGGGCGCATGGTGCAGCGGCCAGGTTTGGAATCGAGTATTCTACCGCTTATCCCATCGATTAATTGATTAATCTAAAAAAAAATAATTTTGCACTATTAAAAAACAATAACAAATAATGCATGCAGGCCTGTTAAATAGACTAAGCTATTGCCTTTTATCTCTCTATAAAAGCAAGGAATCTCTGTCTGTCTGTCTGTCTGTCTGTGTGTGTTCCTCAAATATCTCTGCGGATCAGGATCAGACTGACCTGAGACTTTCAACATGGCTGCTGCGTGAATCAAGGAAGTGCGACTTCGCATTTGTTTGGACTGCAATGATACCGTTAATAAATTATTTCATAAATGCTTTACAAATTCGCGAGCATTGTCCACCGGAGCCACCACAGTCACGTGCGCACCAGAGCCAATCACTGCACACGTAGCCACGCGCGCACCAGAGCCAATCACTGCAGAGCCCACCGCCACCTTAAGAAACAAGCGGATTTAGACCTGCAGCGGCGCGGGCTGGACCAGGATTTTGCCGGCGGTTCAGTCCCGTTCTGTTCTGTGCATCTAAACTGACTGTTGTGGATTAATCAGACTAAAAGAGTCCGGACCGAGTCTGTTCGGGTCTGAGGAGATCCGGAGACGCGCGGACAACAAAGTGGAATCAGATCTGTGGATGTTCGTGTGTAGCTAGCTGCTAGCCGCTAGCCCACACGGCCCACCTCCCGTGTCGACGGACCGGACCCACCGGCACGTCCAAAACCAGACTTAGGGTAAATAATGTCCGCCACACTTTTTCGCGAACATTGCCGTCACGTTTGCTTTGTGTCTGGTGCAGGAAGAAATGGTAAAAACAGGCTTTTGTCACGACAGTGTCTGCAATAGAGATCTTGAGTTTTGAGAGTTGAGAGATTTGTGACATAGAGCGTGTTTGGAGTGTGTAGTTGGTATGTAATGTAGTGTTTGGTGTGGTGTGTTTAGTGTGTACTGGAGTCGGTTTTTTGTGTTGTGAGTCAAAACAATGAGGAGACGGCTGAATGTGGAACAGGCAGGAATGAGCTGAGGAGCCTGAGGCATTGCCTGCATTTAAATGTAAATAGTGACATAAAACTTTGTAAATTTCAAAAACCTATGCACAAATTTAGCAAACAACAATTTATATTTGCATTATAACTAATGCAATTGGTTCATTAAACTATTTGTGGTTTTTACAGTAAAAAATCTAACTTTTTCCTACTTTGATTTTATGTTATTTTCTGATTTTAGGTCCATAGTGTTAATATGATATGTCAAAATGAAAAAATAACTGGACAGTCACACATGTGAGGTTGTGCTGAAACTAATGACACCAAACAAGGCAAGGTAAATAGTTTTTAAAGTGAAATATAATGGTATAATCAAAAGTAGTCAAAAACAGCCAATTATATCCCTGACGTCCCACCTTCAAACACAACCTCATTTGGCCATCCATGAAAAAGCTACTTAACCTCCCACTTTTCTATAGAAATACATACTTCCCACGGGCAATGCACTAGTTCCTGAAAAAAAAACATGCAGGTATTTATTCGAACTACTCCTAACACTGGGAGTAAAGGTGTGTGTTTGTTTATGTGTGCACCCGTGCGTGAGGGAGAATGAGAGACGAGATGAGTGTGTGTGTGTGTGTGTGTGTGTGTGTGTGTGTGTGTGTGTGTATGTGTGTGTGTTTGTGTATGTGTGTGTGTGTGGGAAAAGAAGTTATTTGGTGTAGGCTATAACTCTCTTGCACATTAGTTTCCACATCTTAACATGATATCTAGTCATACCGACATCAGGCTACAGCCTCTACAAATACCATACGCTCTAATTAGCGATGGAAGGCTAGGTTAAATTAGCTATCATCAATGTTCACGTTAGCTTGTGGCGGCGATGCTTGGTCAGCTGGTGTCAACAGCTGGATGCTTTCGGTACAGATGTTGAATCATTGTCGACGTGCTGTTGTGGTACGCCAGTTCTGCTTTGCAGTAGACACGTTGCACTTTGTTATCTTCTTTTTTAAGTGGAAAATGATCTCAAACTTTGGACATTCTCTGACTTTTATGGACAGCTTCTTTGCTCTATTCTGCACTGTATTGGGAAATAGGAAAACATGGGAACATAATAGTGGTTGCAATGATTGATCAATTTGTTGTCAACTATTAATTTAATTACCAACTATTTTAAAGGAGTCATCACCCGGAAATCGCAATTTCTCTCGTTAAATCATGCATATTGGTGTTGGACCTCTGTTGAAACTTGCCTGAAAAGCTGGAGTTTGAAAGTGGCTTATTTTTTTCGCTTTGGCTCTTTTTCCGAACAGGAATAGCGCACAATAGTGCGCATTCCTAAAGCACAAGATTTTGACTCTGCTCCTGTGGTGACGTTACCACAGGAGGCTACTTGCATAAGTTCGCATAAGCATCGGCTCACAGCCGTCCTCAGCCAGACTATTCTGCTTATTTCTCTGTCATTTTCACGCCATACATCGTGACCGCCAGCATTGAAACTCAGGTCTTACATGTAAAACACGAGTGTGAAAAGTAAGAAGGAAAAAAAAAGAATTTACCATTCAGAGACATCCTGCTGTAAACGTGTCTCTTCCACCGTCTCTGTCTCTTCACTCTACCGTTCAGGTTCCGACTCGTACATAAATGCCTGAATTCCGTAAGGTTCGTCATTTAGTGTGTGCGCCATGACGGGGCTGTTTATGTTGTGGAGTCTGTGTGCATGCAGGCTCGCCCCCCATTCCGGCTCTGTCCTTCCTGCGGCCAATCAACGCGCGCCTCATTACATATTAATACAATGCACATCCGGACCGGTCAAAACCTCGCGCATAACCTCGCGTGAGAAAGTCGTATGAAAAAGTGTCAGAACAAGCTCTGTTTGATTTAAAAAAAAATAAATAAATAAATAAAAATTCTAATAAGTTTTAAGAATTGATCCAAAGCGATCCAACAGGGACTGGATATGTAAAGAACCGGGTGATGACTCCTTTAAAAAGTAAGTTAATCCAGGCGCGCAGGTTGTCGAGTGGTTAAAGCGCATCCCACGTATGCACAGACCCTGGTTCGAATCCGGCCGGAGGACCTTTGCTGCATGCCACACCCCCCATCTCTCTCCCATTTCCCGTCTATCCCCTATCAAATAAAGGTGTCTAGGTCGTGGAAAAAACAAGTAATCAGAGGATGTCAATTTACAGCCGAAACAACTAACTGATAATTGAGGAAATAACTGACAGATAAATCAATGATTCAATAATATTGTGTAAAGCTGAGTTTATCGAAAAAAAAGGTTGTATCACCCAACTCTGGAGAGCCTATTTTTTTTGTGCCAGGTTTAGCCCAATGTTTTGGTTTCACAACCCACAGATGTACTGCTTTTTTTAAACCACTCTCATCACCCCTGCAGGGTTTCTGCAGGTTTGAAAAAGTCAAATTTAAGACTTTTTAAGATCATTTTAAGACCATTTTAAACTAAATTTAAGACCTTCACGAAGTACAAAAAAGTGAGGAAAAATTCCAGAATTGATTTTAAAAATATCCACATTCATTGCTATTCAAACGATGAAGGAACTAGTGATAAAGGCATACAGAAGTGTGTGATAGTGTGACTTTGCTGAAGACTTTTAGAAGCTAACTGATGTTTTTCCGATTTCTGTGTGTGACACCAGCGCTTTCACACCAAGTGTGCTCAAATTGAGGGTTGTCTTGCAGTGCGTACACTGCGCTTCAGATTCATTACTATGTACAGCTTTTAGCCGACTGAATACTTTTTGTTCAAGCCAGCACTTTCACATAGTTGTAGCAGATTCTGCAGACGAAGTCTTTCCGGAACTGGCGAAGTGTACGGCAATAGATTTCAACTGGACTGTTGGCAAAATGCCCCTTACGTTCCTGGATACTTCAGAGAGAAGTACCACACGGAACTAACTGTGAATTATGGCTGCTCGATTATGGCAAAAATGATAATCACGATTATTTTGATGGATATTGTAATCCCGATATTAAAGACGATTATTCATTGATTTGAGAACAAGCACTTATTGAACTTTGACCCGATAAGTTTGACAAACAAGAAAAATGCAAATAAATAAGAGAAATATATATCAATAAAATGAATTAAATAATATGTCAAAATAAAAAATAAACACTATCTCGGTGCAGCTCGACCATAGGTCTGTTGTGGTGGCAAAATATAATGCTGTTGACACTTCTCTTGCAACTTGTCCACGACATTCGTCATAAAGGGCAGGCAGCGCAATTCTGCTGATATGGTGACGTGATGGTAACACATTTGTTCCGAGTCAGACTCCTCGAAACCGAAGTGTTTCAACACCACAGAATTCACTTTACCTTTCTTCCCGACCAAAGGCTGCATTTCTGCCATCTTCTACAGTCTTCTTCTACACGTTTTTTCAAAACACACACTGGCAATACGCACCGGCGTGGCTGAAAGTGAAAACTTTCAGGCGGGGGCGGGGCGGAGCGAAGTGCACAGGTGGAGATGGAAGGGTTTGCTGCATTTACCACACAAGACACGGCGTGCGGCAGAATGATCGTTTTATTACGATTATCTTGTTTTCATGATCGAGGGAAGCCAAAATCGAAATTGAAATTCGATTAATCGCCCAGCCCTACTGTGAATCTCACCAACACATTTCCCAAAACAAAACAAAAAAATAAGGAAATAAAAAAAGGCAATGACGGAAGCAGTAAATGAATGTACATATTTAAGACCTAACTAAATGTAATTTAAGATCTATATGAAAAATATGGATGTATTTTAGACTTTTTAAGACCCCGCGGAAACGTTGCCCTGTTACTAGCAGCTATATAAAACAACCCTCGGCTACCTGCCCAACACCAACTAACATGGCCTGACTCCGTTAGTGAGCAATTTTTTTAGGATGAAATGAATGCTTATGCAGTGTCTGCTGAATGTGTCAACAGGCAAGTATAAAGTTATAATTTGTCTAGGCTGTGGGTTTGTCAACTCGTTGAGAAGTTTTGCCTCCAAGTGGCTGCAACGGTTACATTAATGCATCCTTATTGTGCACAACTGCAGCATATAAGAAAACCTCAAGTGATCTCTTGCATGTGCCACAAGATGATTTGAGGTAGAGAAATTGTGCAAGCTGTTTAAAAAGTGGCATACCCTACAGAATGCAAACTGCAATATTAACAAGTACTGAGAAGTGACAGTTAGAGGTCTCTGGACTATGCACTGTCAGCCTTGGTGCATGCAATCTAACCCTTGAACTGGAGAGGACCATGGGTAGCATATGTAATGGAGGACTCCATTTAAAGGAGAAGTCAGGAGAGCTCGACAGGGGGAGGGGGCTCCAATAAGAGTCTCTCTTCCTGACAGCCACACACTGGAGTGGGGGAGGGTTAAAAACACCAAACCCTCTTCCTGAGTCTGTAGCAGTGGCCATAATGTGATGGATCCTTCTCTTGCAAATACTTGATTCCCATTTGGCATTACAGGTATTACTCTGACACTTATACACTGAAGAGAACATACACTGTATAATGACCTAAGTGGACAGGTCAGTGAGCAGAGCGCTGACTGAAAGAGCAGGTATCATGTTATGTCTACATCATTCTGAGTCGGCAGAGAATCTGTAGTGACACACAGAGAACGAGAAAGGTAAGCCAATACCATCTCCTGAGTTAAAAACTTACTCTGCACTGCTGATTGAAACAACAAGCATTTGTTCTCCATCCAAGCACACTCATATGCACTATTTATCCTTGTAATAGGAGAAAGAAATGACACACCCCCACCCTTTGCTCTGATTGGTGATAAGTTGTTGTGCAAACTGCAAATGATAAATCAGGAAACAGGTTATTCAGGAAAGACGATTTAAGTGTTGGCACAGCCCTCGCAACAACATGCCACAACCTCAGCTTGTTGTAAAAGTTCTAAAACATGAATGTAAGTCCTGCTTGTTTATTGTCTGAAAACAAATAGAACAAGTGAACCTAATTCCTCACCTTGATCAACAAGCATCAAGGCAACTGTGCAGTCACCTAACTGTGATGACAGTTAGCCTGTTAGTATATGACATCCGAAACAAAGAAGTTAGCAGCCTGCTGTTCTATAACACTCGATCCCCACCAAAATCCTGATTAAGTACTCATCATACGGGCTCTGAGCATTTGTTGCGGAGTCTCCAAAGAGTAGCAAATCAGCAAGGCCTTCTAGCAACATATTTGCCCGGCTACAGGCACACATGGTTTCAGTTAGGGGTCTGCACCTATAAACAGTTGGCCATGGCAGCCTATTGGTCAGGAAGTGCAATGTTGACTACAAGTCAAGACAGGCACAAGCTGCTAATGAATGATATACACTCTTGCAGTCAAGCTATGACAACACAGTTTTGACTGTAGGTGTGTAAAGGCCGACAGAGAGGTGATTCTGAGCTCTTCAGAGTTGTGAATAAACTTTCAAGCGGCCAAAATAAGATGTGTTGTTTACAAAAACAGTCAGGTAGTTTGTACTTGTACTTGTACTTTTGTGGCTAACTTTTATATCAAAAAGTTCATTTAATTTAAAAAAAACAATTAAATTTGTGAGCTGCCAGTTTTGTGATAAAACACTAATTGGACACAGGCTCATTACCTGCCAAACTGGCTGGCAGTGCTGACCCACTTTTCAGCCACCACCAACATTTTGCTTCATTTGGCGGTGGCTGGTGGAAGACCAGCCTAAATGATCAATATGGAGAAACACACTCAACACACCCAGAGAGGGTTTTAACTGTGCCAAGCAGACCACCAAAAATGTCCAAACGTTACCATGAACCGAGAAAAGCTTTATAAAACATTCTAAAGATTACTTAAACTAAATGACATGCCTCTTGTTTATATATTCTGTTTGAGTATTGGTCCATCTAAACCATTGGTTCATTAAAGATGATTTGAAGCGCATGAAAATAACTAGTTGTACATCTAGTAAACAGGGTTACAATGGTATGAGATTTTGACGGCACAATAACAAACTAAAAATTTCACAGTATCATGCTATTATACAATTCTTATAATTAGAATATCAATAATCATTATAAGAATGACCCATAACCAAATGTAAAAAGATCTTTTTAATACCACTAAAATCTTAATTTTGATACTGTGCAAATGTATACTATAGAGCCCAACAGATTCTTGAATTTTGGGGTCGATAACCATGTTGGGAAGCGAAAAATTGGGATATCGATCAACCAAACACTTCTGACAAAGACATGTAACACAGGCAGGATAATTTACCTTTAAACAATAAACTTTATTGTCTAAAATGATGGCAGTGCACTGAGACAGTACATTTATCGTGGATTTATCAGCACATATTGGACAACATATACAAGGATAGAATACATCTGTGACAGGCCAATATTGGCCTATAGTATAAGATGATAAATCTGTTGGGCTCTAGTACACAGTGTGATAATCAGCATTTTTCATATCACTGTATATCTTGGAAATTGAATATCACTGAAACTCCAGGGCTCCAGACTGCGACCAAATGGTCCCACTTTGCAACCAAAATTTGAGACAGCATGTGCGACCAGTGAATTTGCCGGTGGTTTTTTTTTTACACTGGTACGTGGAAGGACCGAATCAAAGAAACTGGATTCACAGGTGGCAGGTGTGTGAGAGGGGGAGTGAACGCACTGTAAGCGGCTAATGTGTGGAGGGGGAGGGGCCTAAAGTTGTTCCGAGCGTGGAAGGAGACGGTTTCACTTTCAGCGAACAATGGCAAGACGAACTCTTGATGTTCCCCGATAAGCCTCGTAGTGTGCCAGAGTCAAAGCCTGACTCCAAGGATGAGTTCGAGTCTGAAGACACCAGTGTAGGGCAAAAGGGCAGAAAATTGTGTTTTCTGGAAGAATGGCTGCGCAAATTTGACTGGTTAAGGTATCTCAGAAAGACGAAATCCATGAACTGCCAATTCTGCAGTCAATACCTGCAACATATGGGGAACACGAAATTTGCAGGTAATGCAGCACTGCACAATTAAAACATAACACATTGGTCAAACACAGTGCTAGTCTAAGGCATAAAATATGCCGTGGCCCATACTCCAATGAAAATGCAACTCCACTGTCACTTGCATTTAGAAGGCAAGTGCACTGAACTCAACTTCTATATATAACTGATATATGGTGTGCGCCCCTTTGTGATTGTGCCCCTAAAATTTTCAGTTTGGGGCCACTGTGCTCCAAGTAAAAAAAGTTAGTCTGGAGCCTTGAACTCCTATCAACAAGCAGGGAAAAAAATAACAAAGATCTTCTTTGAACATGCAGCTTTTTAAACTCACGTTTTCCAGTTACCTGACTCTTGCCTTACAAACAAAGATGCAACTTTGAAAAAACTAGGTCAACTGTGCAACCTTTACTTTCCTTTCAATTCTGGCACCTTTAGATGCTTCGCAAGAATATACCACAGGTGAGAAAATGATGACAGATCTGATTATCTCAAATCTTAACTAGAACAAGAACACAGCAACACAACAACAACCAAGCTGTCATTTAGGCTGGCAAAGGCTCAGACCCACCCCCTTATAAGTTTCCATCACAACAGCCACAAACCAGGACCATCTGATCCATGAGGGACAGAGTCAGAAAGTTATAGAGCAGGTTATGTGACTCACTCATCACCTGATTTTTAAAAGGAAAGCAAGCACACAGTCTGGTGTTTTTACGTGTCTCCTTTATCTTCACTTGGCTGCAATTGTGCAACACCTGGTCAGTAAAGTCAGTCAAAGTAAAGAGCACAGAAGCTCCATCTGCATCAGCTGACAATGAAAATAACAGGATACATATAGTGACGTTTACGGCAAGACGTTCATTTTTACGTATCTAAGTTCGCTGATTGAGATTTACAACTGAGCCAAACTGGCCAGCCAGCTAACCTAGATAACTTATAACAAAGTGTCATTGTTACACAGAAAATAGTCTGATAGTCGTAGAAAAGAGATACAAGTTTCCTTTGAGCTTAAACTGGAGGCTTCTTATATGTAAAATAGTGAAGCTACAATTTTATGATTTAACGTTTCCATCCAGGACTAGTCCTGCGATGTTTCAAAGGAAAGCTCAATGGAAAAAGTAGCCTAACATGGGCTACAAAACATGTAGCGTCAGCCAGCGTTATGCTAAAATAAAAAGACCAATAATATATATTTCCAGTTATTAATAGCATGGCAGACTTAGGACAGAAGTTAACAAATGTGTTACAAGCTTTTGACAGTGATTTGCCAACTCGGCCGAGACGGGAACAGCCTCCAACACTTCAAGGGAGCTAGCTCAGCTAACTGCTTGCTGTGGACAACAACTTTTTCCACATCTGAAAAGTGTTTCTCTCCATTTTCTTTCAAACAATGTGGCACGAAATATAACGGCGTTTATCGCACAAGACGCTGAAATGCGCTTTCATTTCACAGCTACGCTAATAAAACGATATTCTTCCGGCTGCTGCTCACTGGCTAAAGCCTAGTTCACTTTCTGTAACTTACCTTTCCGTCTCCGCTGCCGCCGCCACCGCCGCCGCTCCCCGGGCCGCCTTCAACACCCGAGACCGCCGCGGACCTCCAGAGGGCCGCGGAGCTTGGAGAGGAGATGCCGAGAGGGGACCAGCTACTACCAGGGAGAGGAAGAGCCAACTGCACCGAGGCCCCGGGCCTTGTGTGTCCTCGAAATAGCGTCCGGGGAGGGATAAAGAGCTTCAGCCCTCCGCCGTTTGACAGAGACTCGGGAATGCCTTTTTGACAGCTCCTCTTCTTCAGCCCCCCCCTCCCCTCGACAGCCCTTCACTTTTCTCTTTTTCCTCACTTCCAGCAGATACGAATCAAAATACTGTCACAGAATATGGCGGCTGCATAAGTAAGCTACTATCGCGAGAGGAAGAGTTGTGTTTCTTTTTTTCAATTTCCAAAGTTGTGCTGAGGGAGGGAGGAGAAAGTTGTGATTGCAAAATGAGCTGAGTGGCCTGCTGCTGCTGCTGCTGCTGCTGCATGAGATGCAAACAAAGGGGAAAAACATGAGTCAGTTCATTTTTAAGTTTACTAGAATTAAAACAATGTGAGAGAAGTGGAAAACAGCCAGAGAAAAGGTTGGGCAAACATCTGCTTTGGTCTGACTATATATCAAATGCAACAGTGACAAGAATGTCCACGATAGCCTTTATTGATGTCATTGTATGTTGCCTCTCTTTATATAGAGGTTAGACTCCAGAGGTCAGCTACAGAGCAGCACCCTGATCACATGTGTTGTATTGCTGAAGGAGAGTGGATCTCCAGTACTGGACTGATCCAGTTTTATGACATCTAAGCAAGATAATCAATGAATGATCACCACCACATTCTTACAGCTGCCAGTTTTCATACCACTTTCAGTCACAGTTTCATGAATTAACAGTAAATTATGTTGCAATTGATGGTGGAGTATTCATCTATTTATGCAGGAGCGGAAAATTGTCTCTATAAATATCTATAAACATTATTTACGGCCAAAGAAAGCTTCATGTTTCTAAAGAATGTACTCTCTTTCCTTTGATTTCTTTATCGTCTTTTTTTCACACCATCACAGACCAGCCAGTGTGAGTGGTACGTGTCTTATCAGTGAAAATCAAAAAGTAGGGCTGGACAGACAACAGCTTCTCCTTATCAGTTGACACCTTGTAGATTTGCTATATTTGGCCAAATAACAATTTGATGTAGGGTATGAATACTTCTCTGCCCACTGGAAACAATCCATTTCATAGTTAAGTGTGACATATAATGCTTATTTACAGCAGTATAATTAACGCTCTGTCCACAGCAAGTTTAATACATAATGTAGAGCTCCTGCCTCTGTTTAAATTTTGGTGTAAAACATGAGCACATTGCGCATGAGTCTAATACTGTATTGAGAATGAATATGAGTATTGATACTGTTGGCTCGAACTGCAAGTGACAGAACGTAAGTGTGCTCTGTGTGGCTCATTCTTCTCAAATCTCTATCATTTTTAAACAGTTTTTGTTAAAAGGCAGCTAGATATGACCCAATACATTATGAGTACCGATGCCTCCAGAAGCCTGAAAACAAAGTGTAGAGAAAGGCCTGGTCAAACAGGACAAGACATCAATGAAGTGCAAGTGATAAGATGCTTTTGTGTGAATTTAAACTTTTTAAATGCACACTATGCAAGATTTGTTGGTCTCTGTTAGTAAACAGTATTCCAAGTTTTTTGTTACGTCTGATTTCCAGGTCATCAAATAACAATGCATTGGGCTGGTGAGCCAACAAAACACAGCATCTGAATTTGACAACCTGAGAATGAGACTCAACATCAACTACCTTTACTGATGCCCAGAAACGTCATAAAAACAGTGTAAAATACAAGTGGAGGGCAGGGTCTCTGCAGATCAGACAATGCCACACACTTCTAGTGGGTCATAAGCGATGATTAGAAGGATTTATACACGATTGATTCATGATTTAATTGACTTTTTATTTTTCTTGTCACGCACATAGAGTGCCAAACCCTCATGGGTTTACAATTACTTTTAAAAGTACAGTTGCAGTCGTCAAACAATTTATTACATTTAATTTCATTACAAAATTTCAAATTATTTTGCAGCTTGGCCTTTTCTCCCATGCTTGACAACTAAAAATATTCCCTTTCTGAAGCAGGGTTCTAGTTTTTCATTATCATCCAACTAAAAGATATCAGCATAAATGAAGGATGTTTAGTAAAATGTACATCTCTTACATCCTCATAGACAGGTCAGCAAAACAAGAAATTAATCGCGTTCTCAATTTCACCTAGTTTACACAACAAAGTCTGTCCTCCCCTGGAACCTGCCCATCTCCAAGGCTAATGTCATGTTAGTGTGCGCACATACGGATATGTGCCGTTTGTTTAAATGTGGGATGCGCCAATCTGATATTCAGTATGGTATTGGTCCGACATTGGCCAACATCACAGGATCGGGTATCTGAGAGAGGAACATTCATCATCCGATCGAACTGTGTGCGACATGCCGTAAAGAGAGCAGCGTGTGTCACGTGACTATCGGGAGGAGCTTGAGTGGGACTGTCGTCAGGTCAGCTGTATGAAATGACTTTAAGCTAACAGAAGAAGGAAGCAAAACAGCAGAGTGCTGTTAAGCAAAGCAAGTGTTTCAATGTGTTGCAGGAGTTTTCAACTTTAACCTTCACACCACAAACTTGATAAAACACATGCAGAAACTTCTTGGGAAGGAGTATGCCCAATGTTTTCCTCATGGCCGCTTCGAGTCAAACGAGCTGCATCGATTTGTTTTTCCATCAGAGACGCAGTCACGTCTCATGACTACAGCCAACCCGCGACAAGCACCCGTCTCCCCCTAAAATCAATATTCACCTCCTGTCAGTGCAGGAAACCTGAGAGAAAGGTTTTTAAAATCAGTGTGTTCAGCTCTCAGCACTGTTGCAGCTTCAAAGTGAATCTCTTTAGTTCCCTGTTTGTTCTTCAATCATCTGCTGTGTGACTGTCTCAGTGTTCATTTTCAGTTGCCGGGTGTAGTTACTGCTGCTGGAAACACAATTCGTTCCTGTAATGCTGCTTCAGAATAAAAGCTTTTACATGACTATAATGGGGAGCTTTTATTGTGAAGACGCTTGTAACTGAATTAGAGGAGACACCTTGTTAGTTTCATTCTTGGATGGTACTGCGGGGAAAAGGCTAAAAGTTCTGAGTGTAAAGAAGTCAAACTAACAAGAAGCAACACAACTGCAAGAGTCATTCATGACGTTGTCTCTGAAACTCTTCCTTTAGATAAGTAGACTATTTGTTTTACAGTCTAAGCATCTCTCTATAAAAGCAAGGAATCTCTGTCTGTCTGTCTCTCTGTGTGTGTGTGTGTGTGTGTGTGTGTGTGTGTGTATGTGTTCCTCAAATATCTCTGGGGATGAGGATCAGACTGACCTGAGACTTATAACATGGCTGCTGCGTGTTTTAAGGGTGTGCGACGTCGGATTTGTTTGGACTGCAATGATACTGTTAATAAATTATTTCATAAATGCTTTACCAATTCCGCAAACATTGTCAACCGTAGCCACCATAGCCACGTGCGCACCAGAGCCAATCACTGCACACCATAGCCAGGTGCGCACCAGAGCCAATCACTGCAGAGCTCAAGCCCACGACACACCTTAAGAAACAAGCGGATTTATACCTGAAGCGGCGCGAGCTGGACCGGGATTTTGCCGGCGGTTCGGTTCGGTTCTGTTCTGTGCATCTCAATTTACTGTTGTGGATTAATGAGACTAAACGAGTCCGGACGGAGTCTGTTCGGGTCTGAGGAGATCTGGATACGCAAGGACAACAAAGTGGAATCGGAATCTGTGGATGTTCGTGTGTAGCTAGCTGCTAGCCGCTAGCCCACCCACACAGCCCACCTCCCGAGGCGACGGGCTGGACGCACCGGCACGTCCAAAACCGGACTTAGGGTAAATAATGTCCGCCACGCTTTTTCGCGAACATTGCTGTCACGTTTGCTTTGTGTCTGGTGCAGGAAGAAATGGTAAAAACGGGCTTTTATCACTAAAGTGTCCACAAGCAGCAAGTTTGGTTGCTGAGGAACAGGGAAAGATGTGTGAAGTTGTGTAAATGTAAATAGTTACATATAACTTTGTAAGTTTCAAAAACTTATGCACAAATTTAGCAAACAACAATTTATATTTGCATTATAATTAATGCAATTGGTTCATTAAACATATTTGTGGTTTTCACAGTAAAAAATCTAACTTTTTCCTACTGTGATTTTATGTTATTTTCTGATTTTAGGTCCATAATGTTAATATAATATGTCAAAATGAAAAAATAACTGGACAGTCACACATGTGAGGTTGTGCTGAAAATAATGACACCAAACAAGGCAAGGTAAATAGTTTTTAAGGTGAAATATAATGGTATAATCAAAAGTAGTCAAAAACAGCCAATTATATCCCTGACGTCCCACCTTCAAACACAACCTCATTTGGCCATCCATGAAAAAGCTACTTAACCTCCCACTTTTCTATAGAAATACATACTTCCTACGGGCAATGCACTAGTGTTTTTAAATGGCTAGGTTAAGCAAAGTGCTTCCATACAAATTATAATCTATAGCTTTGTTGAGAGGGGAAAGGTATGGGAGTGATATGGGTATGGGCAGATATTTAATGTTGTCTTATCGGTATGGGACATGAAAATATCGCATCGATCCATCCCTAGTTTAAATGGTAGTTAAAGGTTCTGCAGGATAACTGTCATGTATTAGACATTAGGATTGTAATTTTGTTTTTCTAAAAATATTCTTTCTACAGTGCCTGTAGGTGAATTCTTGGAAGAGGGCAAGCCTTAAAAGTTTGAGTGGCAAAATCTTGCAAGTGAAGACCAAACATGATGTTGTCTCTCTCTGGAGGGCTGTAAACAAGCTTTGCTCATCAACATAGGCAGAGGAAGGGCTGCCAGGTAGTAACTGAATACACCAGTGTTATCCTTGTGTTGTTGTTTTTTCTTCTATTTTTTCAGTTTTTGATATCAGTATTCATGTTGACTTTTGAGCATTATTAAGGGACAATCAGTCCACCACTTTGAGCCAGGCTGAACTTTTGGATATTTAGCACAAATGTTTGGGGTGAGTCAGTTGGTCCAGGGGTACACCTAAAATTCAAATTTAAACTTGCAGTGTACAGCCAATTGCTGTTGATCACTCTGTAAACTAAAATAAGGATGACAAATGATTTACATGAGTTGCTGAATTTCCTGAACTGCACAATCACAAAGTGGCCTCATATCATACCAGAAAAAAACAATATTTTCTTGGGGGAATAGCACCATGAAGATTCAGGTTTTGCAAAATCTATGAAACGTAACAATCTACTACTGGCGACATTAGCACTTCAGCTTAGGTTGCAGGGGATCCAGAGTGTAAACACTATGTTGACTAACATGGAACATGCAGTGCATTACTGCTGTAATGTGAATATGCCATTACTAACTTTGGTGATCTCCTGACTAAACTAACACCATTATGAGGTTGACATTTGTGTTTTTTTTGTGAAAATTTGGCAAATATGGTGCACCCCAGCTGCTCAGTTGGTAGAACACACAGCCTATGTGCAGAGGCTATGTCCTCACTGCAGGCACCCAATTTTGATTCCAACCTGTGGCCTTTCGCTGCATGTAGTTACCTCCCTCTCTCCCAGTTTCCTGTTGCTCTTTGCTTCTCCTATCAAACTCAAGCCATAAAAGGCAGAAAATTAATAATTGAAAAGCTATTTGGAACTGATATTGGATTGGATGGCCTTACATTCTAAACTAAGATGGTAAACCTGCTGAACACCAGCATGCGGGCATGTTCGTCGTGAGCATGGCTGTGCCAAAGTACGGTTTCACTGCGCTGACCATAGACTCTTAGGACGCACTCAGACTAGGCAATCCCTACCGTGCCCAAGCACATTTGACCCCCAAAATCCAGTTTGTTTGACAAGTGTGAGCGCTCTCTACTGTGTTCAAGCACTGTACACTCCCTTGGCTCTGGCACGGTTGGAACAGGGTTTTGCTTTGGCACAATATGGTCGCTCCTGCATGAGCATAGGCACTTGAGGGACAATCATGCTTTGGTTATGGTATGGAGCAACTGGGCTAAGTGTGAGTGTGCCCTTAGTCCTGTTTTTCTCCATTGGATTTGGCATTTAACACTCCATGACAACAGGGCAAACTATCTGCTGAAGAAGACCATGCAATATGGTTGAAAAAAAACAGTAGAAGATAAAGGTAGGAAGTGGACCCTGAGATCAGATTTTTATTGTAAAATTACTTTACAAGTTTCGAAGATCAAACATTAGCTTTAAAATCCACTTAGCATTTGTCTTTTAAAGAGAGAGGAGCTAAAACAGAGTTTCAGACAGCAGGGGAGTACAGTGCTGCAGCACTGGACGCTACAAGAAGACTGATTGGTTTTGAACATTTAAGTATACCTATTCTAGTAGTAACCCAAAATGAAACAATGAACCTAATAAATTAGCATAATATGTCTTCTTTATATTTTCTCACGTTACACCTAAAATAGATACTGCAGCAGTTCTACAACAGATTGTTAATAGAAAGGAGATGGGATACATTTGTTCTTCACTGAACTGGGTGGAAACATATGGCGTCTCATGTGTCGGCATAATGCAGTGACTCACACACACAGTCGCACACACACTCGACCTGTGGCCCCTGCTATCTTGCACAGACTTTGACCCCTTGACTCTGGGTTTGAATCCTGGGGAGCTGGAATCCCCTTCAGTGTGAGCAGTGACAGCACAGTGCAGCCTCTTATCCTCAGTGACCAGTGCTCCTAGAGGATTCATTACTTTACACAAAGACCAATACACTTTCAGATGTGCTACTAATGGGTTTGTGTGAATTGGCGAAAGAAAAAAAAAAAAAAAAAAAAAGCAGCAGAATCAGAATTCTCATGAATTTCCTCTGACTCAACCTTTTGTATATGGCTGCATTTTTTTCATCTTTCATTTTTGATTTATTTCACAAGATGGCTAAAAGTGGAAACACATTCTCTACATACAGTAGACACAGATTAAATGAATGACATTGTGGTCCATCTGAAGGCAAATAAAACAGAAAAAAGGGTAAAGTGCCCGAAACAAGCAGCCTTAGAGATATCAGACAGAAGAACCTGTCATTGCACTCTAGTGCTGCAACAGGCCACACTCTTCAGAAAAGCTTTTTGGTGCAGTGAGGCCGGCCACCCACATTCTTGGCATGGAAAGAGGCCCGTTTCTCACGGTCTGAGGACAGCCTGTCATGGGTCAGCAGTTTAGATTTAGCTCTGCAGTGGGTCTCCAGTCATTATTCCCCTCTTAAGCAAACTTCTGTGCTTGTCCACTGACCATTTTGGGCAGGTAATGCTGCCACTCCAGTTCTAACAAGCCTGACAAAGTGTTGTTAAGGACAGAAAGGGGAGAGAGAGAATAGGAAGTTGTTCTATCCTCAAGATTATAAAAATGAAAAACACTCATTTAGGACCATACCTTGTAAGTGATGAAAGGAGCACAGCTGCATACTAACTGGGCACCAGAGATGTATTTAGATGAGCAATATTTTGATCCATATCAATAAGCTGAATCGGGTTTAATATGTCAGCTGTTGTTAACCATCCAACCTGCCCAGGGTGACAAACATCTCTAAACAATAGATTAACTAATACATTTAATTCAATTAATAAATTCAATAAGTTCACATTAAATAATGAATGTATTTTATAATATATTCTAATAACATCACCATTCAGGGTAATGCTTTATGATAACCATCATTAATAAATTGTAAATGTATAGTTAATTAAACTAGTAAATAGTTATATCACTGTTAACAAACAATGTCATGCATTGTAAACCATTCATTAAACAACTGCTTATATTAAAGTAACAACTGATGGTTATAATACTTTGTAAATAGTGGATAATTTCATCTACAAACATTATTCGGATAGCAGTTATAAAGTTGCAACTGATGTTTATAAACCATTACAACTGCTTAATAAATGGTTCAATGAGCAATTCATTGTTTGTTAACAGTGAAATAACTATTAACTAGCCTAATGTTTGATTAAATGTCCCATTTATTAATAATGGTTGTTATAAAGCGTCACCAATACAAGGTTTAGATTTAATACATTTTTAGATATTCATGGTATAGCTACCTGGATATTCCTTAGTCTTGAGGATAACACACATGTAAGTTGGTGTTGAAATAAATAAGTATATGATGTGTATGAGTGGAGGTCTTGTGGACAAATGTGTTTTTGAAAGCTCTTCATGTAACTTACAAGTAGTTTTTGAAACATTTCAGATATTTTGTCATGTTTTATTTTTCTACACATTTTGACCTGCTGTTGTTATCTACATTGATCAAAATTTATGTTTTTCAATAGTATTGATTATATGGAAGTAGATTTTGTTTAACAAGACATGGAGGTCCTGAAATTATCACTGTTTAGTTTGCTTTGGTCAAGTTTGCATTATTACTGTTTGGGGTGACAGCAACTGGATGTGTTAACCATTTACATATTGTTATCGATGAGTTATTATAATGTAATGAAAAGCTCGTTGTCGCCCCCAGGGAGAATAGCACCAGCAATACTTTGGCTAATTGGGATCCTGATCAACTAAACATTTAGATACATTTAAGATATCTACTTTGATCTCCCTGCTCTTCTGCTCACTAGATTTCATGCACTGTCACAAGGGCTTTTTACACTGCACTTTCTAAGCCAGGATAGTAGGATATCCTGGGTTAAACACTGACCCTTAGATAACTTAGTGCCTTTTCACACACACATTGTTAACCAGGATTGACCCTAAGCACTTCTGCCAGCCCTGGGATAAATGTCTGCTGGAACACACAGCTAATGTTAACATTTGAGAATGTTTGAATTTCACACTGACACCTTTTAACTTGGTGTTTCGTTGTTTTTTTAGGGGGAAACCCTGCAGACTCCTCTATCCCTATAGCAGGTTGTGTTCAGGTTTTACAACTGATTTGCTGATTTTGGAGGGACTTTTTTCAGAAAAAAACTCTTTGGATACAAGTACCCCCAGTTAGATTTTTCTGGCCTAAATTACAACTAATAAATGTATGGTTATTTGTATAGATATGACACAAAAATGATCCTACTGATATAGTCTTACATAAAAAGTAGGTTTTGTTTTGTTGGTGATACAGTCCCGACCAGTGTGTACTTCACAGACACAGAGAAAGAACTAAACTACATAAAAGGAGTTTTGGTTTCATCATCATTAAGCTGCAGCATGGTCTGCAACTTTTGGTTGTCTATGACTTTGATGCATTCAGCTAGTGGCTGATGTCCCAAGGGAGGAAGTTAATGGCAACTATATGTAACAATGGTAACATATTTGAATTTGTTTAATATTTTGTGAGTACAGAAAAAGTTGTACAGGCCAAACAGCAAAGTATTGACCCCTGAGGGAATCAACATGTGATGTCCTTTAGATAAAACCAAACCAGGCAAGCACTGAGCCAGAGCCACCCACTTATCTCAACACTTTTGATGATTTTATCCACAATTGTATCAATTGCTGCTAACCCTAATCAAACAATGCTCATACTGTAATAGACAGAAAGTTCTCTGGATATAATAAAACCATTGTATCAGCTAAGAACTGTTCTTAGGATGATCACAAGGCTGTTCTTCATAGATCCTGGTAAAAAGATCATATGGAAATATAAGGTTTCATCTGACAGTAATAGTGTGTAAGCTTCAGGAAGGAAGTTGCATAGTTTCGTGAAAACATGAATACACAATATAAAAATATATTAAATCAATCTTTTTGATTGTGTCTTGAAAAAACAAGCTAAAATCTGCAAAAATACTGTTGCACTCAATAGGAGGTAACAGATAAGGAAACAAACACAAACCGGGCCTGTTTTTGAGGAGAGTGAAGAGTTTATTACTAAAAGGCAATTGAAATGTCAAGGTTTGTGGAGTGTAAGCATCAAGCTGTGGTTGGAGGCTGCTCTGGGAGCAGACTGGGAGTGAGTGGTGTGATGGCTGGGCTCCAGGCACTGATCTCCTACCCTTAAGGTCAAACTGACACTCTGTGGATGGGCTTGGCACTTTCCCACAATAACTGCACTGGATAGAATGGGCACGTAGAGAAGTGTCTCCGCCTCTGTTGTGGCAAAGCAAAACGGCAGCTTAAAAATAGTTAATTAGCTCTGTCAGCACAGAAACTCAGTTGAAACATCTTCAATCCATGTTAATACTCTGTGCTGTCATTTGTCACTGTCTTGCTATCACTAGCTGGCCCTAATGTACCTGCACACATGTTGTTTTTTTGTGGTTTTGCTTTTTTAATTAACATTTTTTATTCAGATTTTAACAGTACAGTCCACCCCCTCCTTACCCTCAACAACAGTTTGCTACTACTGATATTTTGTCCATAGTAGTCAACTTGAAGTCCATTCTATGCACTGTGCAGAAGTCAAGGCCTCTCTCCTCCAGATCTATACAGACATAGACAAATTGAAGAAGCATAGTAACCTAGTACATATCAAGTATGTTTTGTCATTGCATAGGTTCAGAAAACAAAACAAAAAACAACAGCTATACCAGCCAACCAAAGACAGCACTGTTTGTGATTCTCCCTATCATAAGCCCCAAGGCATGCTCCCTCCAGAAAGGTTAGTTTTTTGCCCCACTTTTTAAGATAAACCTCCAGCCTTCCAAACTGTTTATAGGACGTCATTTAAAATGCAGCCACTCTTGCCATCTCTGAATTCCATTCCTGTATGGATGGCATCTCCGCCGCCCTCTCATATGCTTCTTAGAAGCATCTCTCTACCTATTATAATATTAGTCTAGACCTGATTATTTACATGTTTATCCCTTCCCAATAGAACTGATCCATCGCCTAACACAAATAATCTGGGGTCGAATGGTACAGTGTTTGTGTTTCTAAAACCTCACATATATTTGCATATATTCTCAGCCAAAATTCCTGAATCTTATCGCAGGACCGTAGACGATGGATTAAGTGACCGCCTTCAGTCCCACATTTCCAACATTTGGCGAGTTTATTGGCCCAAATCTCCTGAATTAAACATATCTTTGCCTCTCTTGCTTTAATATTCTTGCAAATACTCTCCCAGTCCTTGTTATCCAATGTCAGGTTCAAATCCTTTTCCCATGCCATCTTGAGAGCAGCGAAAGCAGTTACCCAGGTTACTGATCATTATGGAATAAAATGTAGCTGCCTCGTGGCCTTTACCATAGATTGTAAGAACCTCCTCTAATAACCCTGCATCCTTAGGAATAAGTGTGTTGGGTCCAAAAAACCCTGAGAGTAAAGGCAGAGCTGTAAATATCTAAAAAATTGAGATCTGGGAAAACCAAACTGCTGCAATAAATCATCAAAAGATTTCAGTATTCCATTGTGATATGAGTCACCCAGTGTGGCTATACCTTTTCCCCACCAGTCCTTCCAAAGGAAAGGGGATTTATTGATACATAATTTTGGATTCAGCCAGATACTCGAAAAAGAGTTTGAATAAGGATTTAGGTCAAACATCCTGGAAACTTTAATCCATAACATTTTTAGGTGAGAGAGTATTGGATGTACGTGCTTCTCTAGCCAAATTAATAGAAAGACATTGCAAAGGTGATATATGGGCAAGAACAGATTTCTCAATACAGTACCAGGGAGGGGCCCTCTCTGGAGGGAGCAACCGATGAGCTAGGTGCCTTAGGTTGAAAGCATAGTAATAAAACAACATTTTGGGTAGTCCCAGACCCTCTTTATCAACTGGCCTCTGTAGTTTACCAATTTGTAATCTAGGTTTACCCTTCCGATGAATGTCTTAGTTATTCTGTCAGACCACTTAAACTATGAAATATAAACCTCCAGTGGAAGAGAATGGATGAGATTCAATTTGGGCACACAATTCATTTTAATCACATTGACCTTCCCCGTCATCGATAGATTAAGTAATGCCCACCTGTTGAGATCACAAGACATTTTCTATAATAATAGATCCAAATTAACTTTTAACTTTTAAGAGGAGGAAATAAGATGCCTAAATAACTGATGCATTTCTTGGGCTATTGAATGCATCTGGCTGAGAAACTGTAGACGGGCAATGCTCTGTTAAAAGGAGAGCTTCTGACTTGATTTTGAGGAGACAGGGTGCCCTATGTGGCCGGCTCTGAAACAAACAATATATCATCTGCATATAGCAGACATTTATGTACCACTCTGCCTACAGTGACCCCCATGAAGTTAGGCTCTGCCCTGATGGCTGCCGCAAGAATCTCTATAGCTAAGCCTTGTCCAGTCTCTCTTCCAAGAGCAAAATATTCAGAGATAAGCCCATTGGTTTGAACAGCAGTCTTTGGGTGATTATATAATACCTGAATCCACCTCATGAGTGTTGCTAAACCCATGCGCCTCCAAGATCTTCAGTAAATATCCCCATTCCACCATATCAAATGCCTTTTCAGCATCAAGAGGAAACGGCTGCTATGAGGGACCTCAGCCGCCAACCACATGATATTAATTAAGCGTCTTATATTATCAGAGGAGCTAAGACCACAGATAAAACCCACCTGGTCTGAATAAATTATAGACGTAATTACCCTATTCAGAAGTATTTTAGAGATTATTTTAGCATCTAACAGCATTAAGGAAATTGGGCAGTAATTCTTACAGTCAACTGGGTCTTTAACCTTTTTAGAAACCAAACTAATCAGTGCTTGCCTTAAGGTTGGTGCTAGTATGCCTATGCCCTCCTCCATTGCCTCTTTATACATCTCCATCAGGGCTGGAGCCAACTCTGCTGCCAAGCTCTTAAAAAATTCAGCCGTGGCCATCAGGCCCTGGTGCCCTCCCTGTAGGAAGGGGCAACTGGGACATAGTCATAGTCATAATCCGGGGACATAGTCACTGCGACAGTAGACTTGTAAAGAATTCGATATTGATTTATACAGCTCTAGGTCCACCTCCTCAGAACAGGAAATTGAAAAATTCAGCACTGTTGTTTCTTCATATTCTGTAGATAATGTTCATTTTTTGAGGCCCTATCCTACAAATCGCCCCTTTAATTCTAACATGAAGGAACAGGCTCACAGTAATCTCCTGGTGATGGTGCAAAATGTAAGGGGATTAAGGCAATGACTGCATTTTCATTTTGGAGTGAACAAAAGTGTGCCATTCTACTCATTCTGCTTCTGTAGCTCCACTACACAACTGTGTCTGAGGAGGAGTACACCAAGACACCGGTGTAACATCCAACGCCAGGCAACAAGCCGGTCAACAAAGAGAGAAGCAGAGCTGGCAACTGGTACTGTGTTACTGTAAACTCACAATCCCGCTCAGCCATGAACAGAGAAATAATCCAAGATAAAGTCTTGATAAGTCTACAGTCAACTCAAAAAGACATCATTTATGATGGAATCCCATTAAATATACATTAAATAGCACAGAAAGTAAAAGCTTTATTCTAAAATATATTAGAATTATTGTTATTAAATGACCTGAAAATTAGCTACATCAGGAACATGTCTCCTAGCTTCTAAACAAATTCAATATGTCTTTAATGTTAAAGGTGCACTATGTAGTTTTGGGCAAGACATTCACTGACCATTTATAAACTTATCTGTTTATATGTGGCAGACCCTGTCCCCTTGCTAACTTCAAACAGTTTTCTGTCTAACCTTAGCATGAAAATGGGAGACAATAAGCCATACATCATCCAACTACCCATATTTATGCCCTTCTGCCATTGTATATGCAGGACATTTTGTTATCATGGTAGCATCTGTCTGTCTGATACCAACTTTAAACTACACACTGGAGTTCATTTTAATGTCACATGTGTTATAAAAAGATGAATGCTGTCATTTGTGGATGTGCCGAATATCTGTAGGTACTACTGTAAGTGGTAGGTTTTCTCTTGTAATTTGTGAATACATGTACACAGAGAGTCTTAATATTGGGGACACTGATGTTGAGTGTTCTAGAATCTTACTTTTCAAAGCTGTGAGCATTACAAATGATGGCCTATTTACCTACATTGTAGTTGGGTGGAGGCAGATGTCTCAGAGACAGACATGTCAAAACCTGGACAAAAAAAACTAGTTAAATCAGGCCTTATTTGATGTTTTCTTACAAGCCAACTTCACAAAATATAAATGCAAAACTTTTTTTTGCACCCATTCTTCACGAGTTGAAGATCTGAAAGTTCTGAGACTTATTCTCTGCCAACAAAAGTGCTCTCAAATTGTCGGCACAAATGTGTTGATTTTGTTATTGTGACTTGTCCAAGGTACACGTGTGCATTAATCATGGTGTTTAATCAGCATCTTGATTTGCCACAATAGTCAGGTGAGACAAATAAGCCTTGTTGTGTGCACAGACAGGGTGTTAGATATTCTAATTCAACTTGTGATAAATGGGAGCAAAAACAAGTGCTCGATTTTGTTGACTCTACTTTCTTTCTTGTACTCTCATTTATACTTTCAAAGTCTCACAGTGGACAGTAGGTTTAGTTGATGCTTCATTGGTACAAACTGAGGTATTTTCTCTTTGCTCCATTTTTGTCCAAAAATTCAGTCACATTGTTGCACCGGGCAAGATCTTACTTTAATACAAATGACTGCATCCAGTGTCACTTAGTGCCTAAGTTGCATTGTGGGTAATGTAGGCATGTGGATATTTCTGCCTCTGCTGTATAGATTTTTGTTCATGATGAGTCCAGCAGTGCAATGTTAGACCTGTGGTTCCATAAGTCTTCTGTCTGTCACGCTATGTTGTGTCATATCTCTCTTCATGTCCTGTCATGTTCTGTTAGCATGTACCTACATGTTAGTATGGCACTGAATTGTGTTGTCGATAAAAGCAACTTAACTAAATGATGCTATTTATTCTAAGTAGACCAAGGCATTTCTTCCTAGCTCTAAGGGAAACCTCAGGACTTGTTTGGGGCCATTTGTCCTCCACAGTGCTGGTATGACAGGCTAAATGTGGTGGCAGTTACAAGTTCTGAAGTTCAGAGAGAGTCTAGTCTCTGTCTACTGCTGAATATCCAGTACAACATGGTTAGGGTTAAGGTTAATGTCTATATGTGTGGGGTTCCCCATAGCTGACCCGAGCAGCAGCACCTGGAGACAGAGGAGGAAATGGGATCATCTGCGTTAATACATTCTGCTGAGCTCTCTTCAAATCATAAACTTTACCTCAAGTGGTAGCAGTAACACTGCAGGCTGAGCTGTCAATCCAGTGCTTGTGCCAGAACTTATGAGGTCGATGCCAAGTCTCAGCTTGCCTGCACTGGTTTCACTTGTTAGACCAGCAGCCAATAAAGAGAACTAAATGTAGCACTTACTTGTCACATCTTGTGAAATGTCTCAGTTTTGTGGATAGACATGTAAGAGTTCAAATTGTCCAAAGACATTCACTGTTTGTCGATGGGTGTTTGTTACCTTATATTATCAATAGTGTGAATAGCAGGGACAGGCTGACTTTATTAAATATGTGCAGTCTTTACAGATCTGACTGAGGCTCTGCTGTGTCAGAGCGACATGTTGTTTGTCCTTTTTTTGACAGGCATATGACTAAAGCAGGAATATTGTCAGGTTTTCTGAGTTTAGTGTTTTAACTGTGAGTGTCATGTAATATCCATTTTTGTTGACTTTGACAAAAATAAAAACCACTAATGGTTCACAGTGATGGATTACCTCTCTCTACCTTTCTCTACCAATTTTGGTGTCTGTGGAATTTGTATTACAGGCCATTAATAAATCCAGTAGCTGTCTGGAGGGTAATTTTTCAGGAAAGGGTAAAGAAGCATTTCACCACTTGTGCAATTCCAAAAGTACCCTGTGAGTATACTATCAAAGGGCTGTTTCACCCAAAGTACAGAAAATGTTCCCACTTACCAGTTTAGATGTCTGACCAGATAGATTAATTTGGGTTTATTTGCCCATGTTTCAAGATTTCCATCTGAGATTTGATGACACACATTGAAAAAATTTAAACAGCAACAGCATGTTTTTACATGTCCCACTTACTCTGAATAATTCAGTGTTTTTAAAGGTGAAGGAAGGTCCAACGGAAATGTAACCACTGTTGTTTGGAAGGGCTGCAATTAGAATTCACAAGATCTCAACTCAGTATCACAGCAGTTTGTGAAAAAGTGATGGAATTTAATCGGTAGGATTCATGTACATGGGCACAAATGATCCATTTTTCTTCACACACATTTACACAAACCCTAAAGGCCCAAACACACTGAAAGCTCCAACGTGTGTTTTAAAGTAAACCTACTGATTTAAATGACCAAACTAAATGACCAAAAGGTAACATTTCTGGCCAAAAATCTATAACTGTATTGTTGTTTTAAAAACCTACAAAAAAGTATGTGACTTAGATTTTAGATTAAAACACGACTTTTACAAACATTTTAGTCAATTTTTTATTTTTATATTTTTTGTTTTTAATCGAGCCTTTTAAAGAGGACTGTGCTGTAGGATTCAAGTCCAGTTACTGAACTGCACCAACACATTGAGGAGCCACCCTTGGGTGACATCCAGTGGTGAACAGGAGTAGCAACAGCTACAGATCAGATGGTAGCTGGAACACTCCCAACAACTTCTGTAAACATGAAAATGGTTGAGACAAAAGAGATTTTTATTATAATAGAGGATATAAAATAAATATACATGACTTTTTCTCATTTAACAGTCATTTGTACAGTGACGTTTTCTAAAAGCAGCTAAATAAATGTTTTATTTTTAATTTTCCTGCGCTGAGCGATTGCTGCCTTATCTGTAAATGCTATGAAAAGACAATACATTTAGGCCATATGTATATTTCAAACCTCACACACACAGACACACACACACACACAGACACACAGACACACACACACACACACACACAATACAGAGAGAATGTAGAAGTGTGGACAGACGCCCCAATCATGCAAAGCATTCTGCTGATGTAGGTTACCGAGAGCTTTGGAGAGTAAAGTACTTGTAGGTCCATTAAAAATGTTTAATTAACTGAGATTTAAAACATTAAGTTTATTCCACGATAGGGAACCTCTTATCAAAAGATGTTCTGATGGGACAGAGAATTATTTTAACCATGTTTTGTGACACAAGCCGAACAAAGCTTGTTACGTGAATGGCACAATGGGCATTGAAGGCATCACAGAGACACTGACTTGCAGATGGAGCGTCTGTCTGTCTGTACGAACTGTTGAGAGAGGACGACGACAAGTGCTTACGTTCTCCATCGGAAAAAGACAGGCACATGCAATACTACCAAAAATGGAAATATGAGAGCAACCTAGAGGTGCACTAGATTTCATATAGGCGTGTACTAATGTGTGTCTGTCCATATCTACACACACAGAGGAGTATTATCTGCTGTACAACTTTTCATAGCACTGTCAGAACTTTAGTGTCTAAAGCGAGACATTAAAAACATTAAATAATTGTTTTATTTACCACTAAATATTTGAGCAACTACAGTGCATTAAAAGACAATTATCGTATCAATATCTCAATGACAAATTCTTAAAATGTGTTTATATGTACAGCATTTCAAAACATACTTATAACTTCAGTAATGTATGAGGACAATATCTATTAAAAGAGAACAAGAGTGAATCCTCTATCACCAATGTTTGCAGTCTCTAGAGGTGAGACGCAACAAAATGAAAAATTGATGTATTTAGCCGCTAGCTTACACATCCGGTAACACTTAAAAACATCATTCATCTACAGAAAATTTTGAATTAATTAGAATGTAGTTAAAGGACAAGTTCACCCAAAAATGTATTAATTCAGACATTATCTAGTCCCCCTCACCCTGATGGAAAGTCAGGTGAAGTTTCATAGTCCACAAAACATTTCTGGAGCTTCACAGCAGAACAACGCTGCAACATTCTCCTAAATGACTGGAGTAGATGGGGACTTGTTTTCATACTTTAAAGAACAACTGAATCAAAAACACAGAATGACCCCATACAGCTCGTCCTGTGTAATCTAAGTCTCGACCAGCCAGGAGACCTCAAATTGATGTGAAAAGTTATTTACACTGTCTTTTAAGCTGAAGTCAGCAGTACAACACTTCACCTGACTTTATATCATTAGGAGGAGAAGAGGAGGACTGATTATAGTTTTGTGTGAACATATCCTTTCATAGTTATTTCATTGTTAACAATGAAATGCTTTATAAACCATATATTGAGCACTTATGTATTGTAAAGTTACAACTGATGTTGATAATACTTTGTAAACTGTTAATAAATACTGTGTAGTTGATCTATAAACATTATTTGGATGTCCCTTTTAAAGTTGCAGCTGATGTTGATTGCTTAATAGATGGTTTATAAAACAGTTTGTTACCATTGACAAAACTATATAAATAATTAATTAACCATACATTTAACATTACAATATAGTTGTTGAAGTGTTACCTCACATGGTGTACATAACAAATTGCTACATAAAAATGCTAAAAAATGAGGAAAAAAAGGGGACACAGACCCAGAGAGCTAACAGAGGAGACATGATAATACAAACAACACAAAATAATATTCAAAAAATCCTGAACAAATTCCCATGACATCTTTAGAAGACAAGCGACTACAAAAAGGCACCCTCCACACAAATAAAAACGTGGATTTATACAATTCCTGTACAAACAATGACACTGCGGAACATCTGCAAGACAGACCAACCACAAGAAGCCGGTGACAGATCCCAAACGACGGCGTCACCTTCATTCTACTGTACAATGAGGTGGCATTAACACATTCAGTAACTTGACATGATTTCATGTGAGCACATAGAGAGGAAGTTACTCTAAAAGAACAAGAAATATGGTCTAGTGATGCTTGCTTTGTCTGACAGAGGTCCCTTTCTATAGCTACTATAGTTAAGGCAGAGGAAAGATTAAAAATTAAAAATTGGTATTATTCATAGATGTATGGAAATAATAAATATGATTGTATTCTTTCCATATATATGCATTTCTTTACAATAATTCATTTAGAGTACATTTCAAAATGCTGTGAAAAAAGGACCTAAGCACTGTCTTGGAATCTTGTCTACTCAATATTACATAAGGAATAATACACATCACCCATCAAAATATAATAAAAGCTGTCAACTGCAAAACCTAAGCAACCTAAATGAAAGCTTGAGTCTGGGTTTTTTTGCATAGGAGTTGTCTGACAGGAATTTGTCTCCCACTGGAACCTCACGCTCAATAATACTTGTGATACCTTGCTTATGTGGAGAGAGTAATTTACAACTAAGTGTTTTTTGTGTCTCCTTGCTGCTACTTAGTTAAATGTCATACACACACACACACTGAAGACTGGGAGGAGAAAACCTTTGAATAGCTGCTGGTTTTGATCCCCATCACATATAAGTGAACAGAATGTGTTTCCCTGGATCTGCCTGCCAGACTGTCAGAACAAGAGAGAAGACAAGATGAGCCAGAACACTAAAGCATCACACTGAGAGGAGCTCATTCCCAGAATGCATTACAGGGACATTTGGGGTGGATATTCATTACCTGAAGTTTGTCTTTAAAGGTGCAGTATGAATGAATTCGACACCCTGTGCATTCATTCTCCAGTCCAATGGAGGGCAGCATATCACCAGAGTAACTGTTAACTTTAGCTGCCTTTAGACAGTTAGGTCAGTTAGCTCAGTTAGCATTGCAGCCAGCAGCCCAGACTGAGAGCTCAGAGCAGTGGGGGAGTGGCTGTGCTTACATTGCTACCACAAGAGCCTTGGACTGGAGTTAGCTGGTTAGCACACTATCTTCAGTAGGTATGTATCATATCTGTAACAATACATTAGCATCATAACATCAAAACTGTTCTTTATTTTAGTACAGTTTTCAATGTTGTCAACTAAATTTTTTACATATTGCACCTTTAAAGCGACCTTTGTTAGCTGCACTAATCAATGTGTTTTTGTTTTTTATTAACGACTGTGTGTTGGGTCACTTCCAGTGATAAACTTGGAGAATTATCACCTGACTCGACAGTTCCCCTCAGGTCTCAGATCAGGGTGTTTTAGCCTCTTTTAGCACATTGTTTTGGTTTTCAAACCCACAAACCTGAACTGTTTTCAGTGGAAAAAGTAGCTGTCTAACAAATGGCAGGTGGACAACGTTAGCACCTAACTTCTGTATGCTATGAAATATCTAGCGGCCAAAGAGCCTGGTACAGTATGCTCAGGAGTTGGAAACCAAAACTAGCTCAAAGGAGAGTGAATGCTGGCTGTAATTTTGCCTCAATCTGCTAGTTATACAAATAAATCATTGTTTGCTAATACATTAGCAACACCAACTTCATAGAGAGCTGAAGTCAAACCAAAACTTTTGGGTTCTGTTCCATTGGTAAGAAAACGTTCTTCTTTGACACATATGCACGTATAGGCCATTTCCATCACTTCTTGGTGTTAGGGAATGTAGAAGTGAAATGTGTTTGTGGAAATGCACTCTTTTTTGCTGGGAGTACAAATCCAGCCTGGCAACATTATATTGGACGCAAACATATCTACATGTCCAAACAAGGGTGTTCAGGTTTTTTATCTGACTCTATATTGTTGTTTAGGTCAAATTTCCATATTTTTTTCTATATGCTCTATATGTCTTTTTCCCTGTCATATAGAGCCTTACAGATAGTTGAGATCAATACAAATTTAAACAATACATTAGAACACAAATATATACCATATTCTATGAATGACATCAAGTATCGATGGCTGAAGTACCTTCTGCTGCAGCACTGGTATATTTTCACATGAACTGCTTTGTTGTTGTTTTTTATGTATTCTAACAAATTAATCTTTGTTCAACTGAAAGTTTACAAAGGTTTAAACTTCTAATAGTTTCTAAAAGTGCTGTTGTAGGTTGTTGTCTTACAATTTACATAGACTATAAACAGTAAAGCCCAGATCTGCACTTCATGTTTTCAGACAGACTGGTGACAGAACAGAGGTTATCCCAGATGTGAGATCATGACCTCAGCTCTCTATAAGGTGATAATGTGTCAATTTAAGGGATTCAAACATTTCTTAAAAAGAAAACGTGATGTATGTGTTTTCTTATTTTGGAATTAAACTCTTGCCACTTTCCTGATTAAAGGAACAAGATTTATTTTTGCTTTGAAAAAGTGGAAAAGAAAGTGAAAACTTTTAGGAGAGCTGACAGCTTAGCTGCTGTAGAGTAAGAGCCAGTGGAAATAGGCAGCTGGGCACACTGAGGAGTCATTCACGAGATTTGGCAGAAAGATTCTCCCTCTTGGAACTGAGACACATTCCTAGTATGAAGGCATGAACCAGAAGCTTTATGGTAGATGCAATAATGATCAGTCTACGCTGTAAGCCATGCAGATGGCTGCTTCAGCATCAGTGAAACATGACTGAAGTTCTGGACACATCAGTTTTACAATGAAACACCCATCTTTTGGGTGGTGTGGTGAAAATTAACTGCAAAAAAAAAAAAAAAATGAACAACACATCTACTTGTATAATTGCAGTATAAGGGCAGAGGCTGTTCTCTTTCAGCCACAAGGTGTCAGTGTTTCCTGATACCACAGCTAACACTTCTGCCAGAAAGAGATCTTTTCTTTCCCTGTGTCTACATCTTTACCGGAGCCAACGCAGTTACAGTTACAGTTACAGTTGCAATTACAGTCGAGTCATCGGGTGCATTCTTTAATACAACCTGCACAGTGGCTGTTCATGTGACTGAGCAGGACCAGTGAGGACGGAGCAAGTTGTGGGGAAGGAAAAAGGAGAGGCGGGGTGGGAGACAGCAAGCCTCACTCTGAGGATTGCCCTTGAAGATTTGTCTGAAGAGGGGTGTCGTATGCACTATATTCAGTGGTTAAGGAAAAATAATAACACAACAATGTAAAAATGCTCTTTACAAAAAGTGATCTTTTAAGTATGTAGTGCTGTGGAATGACCTGTTTCATAGTGTTCTCTATAGGTTATATCACTGAATATTATTATTATTAATGTAGTTTGATGGGCAGCTAATTTAAACTACTTTACATACTGGGGGCAGGTCCACCTTTAATACTATGATTCTGGCCATAACTCGGTCTTAAAAACCTGTTAGTTGTCATTGTCAAAGAGATCTGTGCCGTAATAACATTTCAAATGTTTTGTTATTTATTATCAATCTGTCCAAAGAACTGACTTTAACTTGATAAAAGAAAATAGAATTTAGTCTCAGCACTGGAAATACGACAAATAACATTTGATTTTGGGGAATACTCATTAGGCTGTAATATTCTTACTGCACTTGGTTTTCTAACCTTATTTTATCAAATATTTTTTTAAGAAATTCCTTGTTGTAAGAGAATAAAAGCTATAATGGCGGCATAAGCAATGCTTTGTATCAAAAGACATGTAAAAGTAACTTAAATCAAAATGCTTAACGGTGCAATATGTAAGACTTGGGCACTTGTTGAATTCCTACTCCTAAGGTGCAGCATATCAACAGAGTAACTGTTAACTGCTGCTTACTGTCACTGACATTAGCTTGTTGCTCAGTTCCCGCTGCAGCTACCGGTTCGGACCTAGAGCTTGGAGCACGGGGAGTGTTGGTGGGATTTACTTCCCTAGCACAGGAGCTTTGGACCACCAGGAGAGGAACATTTTCAGGCCTGGGACAGGTGGGGACCCAGCCGGTCTTTACTTTCAATTGATAATATTAATAATTGTTTTGATTGTTTTCAACTAAAATTATTAATACTGCACCTTTAAATAAATGTACTTCACACAATATTTCCCCCTGTAATGTAGTGCAGTATAAAGTATGACTATAAAGTAGCATGACAGGGAAATACAAGAAAAGAACTTAAAAAACAGACAAAAAGACATTTTGAGAAATGATGTTTCCAGTCTTTGTGCTAAACTAAGCCTGTAGCTACAGCTGAGAGTGGTGTCAATCTTCTCATCTCATCAAAACTGAATCACCAAAGTTCCAAAATGTCAAGCTATTCTTTTGAGTGTAGTACTCGAGTAACAGTATTTAGTTACGTCACACCCCTGGTCATGTTAAAGGGTTTCAGGTCATACTGTATATATTGTAAAACATGGATGAAAGAAGACTTGTTAAAAGGATTTACACTGTACATTTACATCAATACTTAAGTTGATTATTGTTGCTCCAGCCTCATTGGCATGTGTTAAAGAACCCTTGTCTTTGAACGTGTCTCTGCATAATGTCTGCTCAGGGTTCTGTCAGAGGATTCAAACAACAAACTCACCCCACGTTTGTTCCAGCTCTTTGCAGATCGGTCAGTGCAGTTCTAGTCAATAAAAGGATAAACAAAAAACAACATGCATAAAAACGTACTGTACACACACACACACACACACACACACACACACACACACACACACACTTACAGGGCATCAATTATAACATTAAATCTTTAAAAAAACAATCTGACATCAGGCAGTAACAGTCTCAAGAAGCAAATAAGGTGGGGACGTACTAGCTGCCCTGTATGTTTATGCACACGTTCGTGATCGGAAACCTTGAAAGTCTTGAGGGTCCACAATAAGATGGGTGTCAGAGTAAAGTGTCCACAGGCAGTTCCTGGGCAAGAAAACATTCCGGAGCTGCTGGCCACAAACAAGAGGCAACCTTCTGAAAATGCTGTCATTGTCAGAGGAATCAAAGCTTGACTGTCAAATGTATCTTTTCTCCAAAGGTAGTGGAGTGTGGAGAGTCAGAATATACAGAACTTACAGCTGTAAAAAGACAACTACTGTCTTGCTTTCCAAATCCAAATCTAGATAAAGAGAGGTCTTAATATAGAAACCCTTTAATAAGAAGACTAGGTTAAATTGCGCATTTAATATTTCCCTGCAATTACATCAGCTCAACAGCTGATTTTTTCTGTGTAGAAACATGTGACTGTCAGATTTTCTTAAAAGGATAGGGGTAAACTCAAACATGTTCAGCTTTTCTTTTGATTATCAAGGTCATATTACAGTAGAGATGACAGTAAAGGGCTATTCCTCCTGTGTTTCCTTTCATCCGATCGCTTCCATATAGAACAATATTTACAATGACATCAACTATCAAGGTAAACTTGAAAACTCTAGCAAATAAGTGAGAGAAAAAAATCAAATAGAAAAAGGTGCTATATAATGTACATATATGAACACAGCTGCGATTCCTCCTCTTGAGGAATGTTGCATCTGTAAGTGCCATGGTTCTGAGTCTGTGTGTGTGGCGCCTTCATATCTATCTTATATTATTTTCAGTTGTTTTAAAAAGGGTTTACCAGCCCAACGAGGCAGAATGTCTTGATAGATTTTTTTGGTTCCTATATCTGTTTGCCTTCATGTTCCAGTGCTGTTGAAGTCTGTCATGAACAAGGTCAAAGGCGAGGGAGGCTTGAAAAGGAGTTGGAATGATATAATGCACGGAGGGAGGTCAAAAGGTGTGCGGTGACGTCTGCTTGAAGGAGGAGGAGCCGACTCCTCTGCTGGTTCAGGAGTGACTGGGAGCCTCAGTAACGATGGGTCTGGTGGGAGTACTGGGAGCTCTGCTGGGACGATGACGAGTATCCCATGGTGCTCTGGGGCTGAGTGGAACCTTGGACGTTGCTTTGGTAACCAAGGCGAGGGCCGGAGTGCTGATGGAAGACAGAAAACACAGTAGTAAGCAGCTCAGTGATGCAACTTGCATTCAATTAAACTCAAATCCCTGATTTAAGAATATGTGGCTTTATGTGGAGTGTGCAGTGATTGGCTGGTAACCTGCTGACAACAAACTTCAGGAAGTGGTTGCTACTGCTGGTCACCACAAATAGTCACAGCACGTAACTCTCAGTATAGTCTCTTTATGTACAGAGGAAACAAACAAGATACACAGTTTACTGCCTCAGAATTGTTGTAAAGCTTACCTAGGACAAAAGCAGGCTCACTGTTTCCCTCCACAGCCAACAGTTAGTCAACATCTTACTGTTGGCTACACAAATAAATACTAAGTTACTTAAACCTTACTTGACTAGTTCCATTTAATACGTTTTTCTTTTTTACTTCTGCTCCGCTAAATGTCAGAGGGAAACATTGTAACTTTAACTTAATTGCAATTATTTGATAGCTTTAGTTACTAGCTACTTTTCAGATTACAATTTCACATAAAACATATGATAAGCTTATAGAAAACAACACATTAATAAAGATGTGTCGGATGAGTAGGAGAAACATTTCTCATCTTAACCTCTCACACATTTTAACAATGGTTCATAACAGGTAAAACTCTAAAAAACGAAAATATTAGAGAAAATTACAACTTTTACTTTGATACCTCAATGTAGGCATAGTAGTCTGATTTTCAAGGCAGATAGTCAGCTTTTTTCCAAATATTGGTATTGGTGGGGTTTTTTTTTTTGGTTTTTTTTGTCCAATTGCTGATAGAATAAATCTAAAGATGCAATACTGTAGCTCAACTGCAGCATTCCCTGCCTGTACTCTGCTGCGTTGCTCAGTGCCCTGCCAACAACACTATCAGATTGGTTATATGTCACAAGTAACAGGCTATCAACACAGAATAATCAGAATCTGCAAAGTAACTAGTCACTAAAGTTATCAAAAACGGTAGTGAAGAGGAAGTATAAAGTAGCAGAATAAGGAAATACTCAAGTAACTCAAAATTTTACTTACATTATATACAGTACTTGAGTAAACAAGTAGTTAGTTACATTCCATCACAGGTTTCATTAAATACATTTTTAATGCAAATGTATATTGGTTCCAAATATCAGTTCAGTCTTCTTGATGACTGATAATCTGTCTGGATATATATATATTTTTTTTTTGAAGGGAGAGTCAACCATCAGTTGACTAGTCCTGACAAATACCTCTAAGTTTGTCCAAAATGTTGTCCGTAAGGGTTACTCAACTCTGCCTTGGTGAAAACAAAAGATTACAAAGTTTGTGTTACAAACTGCTGCTGTTCATTGGTGTTAATCAGATGAGAAGGGTCTCATGTGACATTTGACTCATTTGGTGAAGATTTAATGCAAGAACTAGCACATTTTTGAGTCCAAGTCAAGTTGCGAGTCGTCAAAACAATCAAATTAAGTCAGGAAATTTAAGATCCAAAGATTTTCAAGCTTGACCCATTAAAGGTGAGGATTTCTAGGCCTCTGCTCATTCAATTTCCTGTTTGTCCCCAAAATTATGGAAGTGAAACTACTCTAAATTGTTTGGAAACTCATTAAGGAGAAAAGAAAACATGTTCACCAGCAAAGAAAAGGAGTTGAAAAGTGACCAAGTGTAAAGCTGGATATCCAAACTCACTGCAGCAATCAGTGGAGTCACAGGATGTCTGAAGACCGGGGACCTCAGCTGAACTGGTTACATGGCTACACTACTTAGTCCAGGTCACATGTGCAACATTATGTCATTCAGGGAGAATGATTGGACGGTGGTGCATGTTGGGATAGCCTGTGGTGCCTGGATCGATAAGGGGAAATGTTGGACGGTGATGGTACTAACGGACAGCTAGCCACCCTGGTATGTCAGCCTGCTCCACTGGTGTATTTATACATCTGCTGAGGCCTCACAGCTTCCCTGGCTGTCTCACATGCAGCCTCAGCCACTGCTATATATATCTATATGTGATATGTGTACATGTACGCCTGATAGTGTCGCCCTCATGTGGCCTCACACGCTCATACAATGCAGGAGAGGTCATTACACTCACCTCTATCACACTGCGCTCTACAGTGCCCTTACTGACACATGCTCTCCCTGGCCCTGCCCTCATTTCATCACACTCTCTCCACCACTCAGATATCTGCCTCTCTACAGCACTGCACTAAGACTGAGCCAAAGATACAACACATGCCAGAGTAGAAAGCAGGCACCTCAGTGATTTGCTATCAGCTCTGTCAGCTGGACAATGTGGAATGTGCAGTCTTATCAGTCAGCTAAGTGTTAGCTACTGTCTGCTGTATCATACTGACTGTGTATGTGTGTATATATCTCCCTCAACAGATGCCAAATACACTTAAACACACAGAATTAATTGCTGACATTCCATAACATCTGTCCACATCTGTAGAAATATTCACCAAAGTCGCGCCTCCATTTCTGTCTGTTGTGCAGAGATGGTGAGGATACATCTAAAACACAGCTACAGGAATGTCAAGTAAAGCATGAACAATAAATATCTATGACCTCACCAGGCTGCACACAACACTTTTCATTACTAGTTAAAGAGCCACAATCAGTTTAATCAGTCATCATGTTGTTATTAACCATGTATTTACAATATCCCAGATTCTTTGCTGATATCTTTAAAGTGGTTGTTGCGTCAGACTAACAGCACAAAAGCCAACGACATTATGTTAACATGATATATAACAGAGGAATGTAGAAATGAGATTAATCAGAATAATGAATTAAACATTGCAGTACTACACTCACTGAAGCTACTGAATAGGCAGATTAGATTAGATTATCAGTGCTATGTTGCTTTCATACCATATCATGATAAGTACTGACTGACTGATGCCTGAGTGAGTTGAAGGGTGTTCGCATCCATTGCTATACATAGTTACTCAAAATTATGACACAACATATGATAGAAAATACATAATTGTATCCATTCTGGGTGGCACTTTAGATAAAGGAACAAGCATTAAACATTACTAGTTGCTTATAAGCATGCAAATTAGTTTTCTTTGTCATTATAAAACTCTTAATAACCATATTCTACAACTTCTACAACATAGAGAAAAAAGGGTTTCCCCTCAACAACCTCTGAATTACTGCTTGTTGAGTAAGTAACAAAGTTGTTGTACAGGAATTAAGATCTGAATACATATATATAATATATATCAGTTCGGGACCTTATAAGGTGGTAATATCACAAGAATAACAGTAACACTTCAAGGTGCAATATTTAAGAATTGGCAGCCTGTTGAATTCATAGTACCAACAAATATGGCCAGCACATCACCAGGATAACTGCTAGCTGTGGCTAACTGTATTCTGTTATTACATCCATGACTGTAACCATTCTAAGCTTGTTAGCTCAGCTGATGCAGTGTGTCCTGTGTCATTAATCTTTTCCTGTTCATAAATGAAAATTGACAGACTGCTTGTCAAAGGCTGTTGTGCATACTCATTTAAGAACCAATTAAAGATAAGAAATGAAAGATAAGAAGTGGCTAATACTGCACGACAGGAGAAGACTTCACAAACCAGTGGCTACTGTTAGCTGTAGAATCTAAAACCAGGTAACACTGTCATTGAAATCTACTTAGTTAAATATTTTGTGCTCATGCATATCTTTGCCTTCTCACTGTATTGACTTCTATGCTGCCAGCATCTTTAAGGATAAGACTGGGCTACATGATATGTTTCTTAGTGTTAACAAATCATATAAAGAGACCAAAACCAACAGTCATTCCATCTCTTAACACCTTTAGATGTCCGTACATTGTCTGGAGCTCTATTCCCCCATCCCCACTGGTTCCTAGTGACAAAGTAAATCTGTCAAAGACTCAGGAATTCCCCAAAACAGCCCATCACTGTAGTGAAATTAACTCAAAGAGAAGAACAGAGAATTCATGGACTTTTTTTTTTCCTGCAGATGAATCCACATTTGGTTTGCTGCTACTATTCGCAGCAGTAGGAATGCAGCTGTGTATGGGGTCAAGTCACAATTAACTACAGTGTGTGTTCATGGTAAAGTGTCACAGAGTGGCTTATTGATGTGTTTTTAACAACACTTTGGGCATCAATGGAGCTCTGTGGCACACAGGAAGAAGACAGACACACAAAACTGTTGGTAATTCCTGGTTGCTTTGGGTCTTTCCATAAGATCTAGTGGCAGTAACACAAGATAGAATATTAGCAGTAACCACTTCCCTCTGGAGTAAAACCTGTAGAACCCAACTAACCTGGTACTCTGACTGTAGCACCCCAGTGCCTGAGGAGGCCCCAGAGGGCCCAATACGAGGTTTCTTGTTGGGGGGCCCCTGGTCCTGGCCATGCTGTAAACCCCCGCTGGTGGTGCCCCCCGTGGCTCCAGCCGTTCCATTGGTTTGGGCCGAGCTCTGCTGGGAGGGGGCCTGCTGGGCTGCTGTCTGCTGCTGGTTCTGGCCCTGAGTTTGACCTGTTGTCTGCTGGTGCTGCTGGGTCTGGTTCTGCAGATGGACACACAGATAAAGGCTTAGCAAAAGTGATTAAGTAGCTGGAGGGAATGGGGGAATGTAATCTGATTTTAAAAAAATAACTGTGTGTGAAATCAGTTTGCTTACTTTCTTGTAGAGTCTTTTTGTTCTACCCTTTTCATCTTTATCCCACTATTTTCTGCTTCTTTGACCCACTTTCCGACTGAGATGTAATCTAACTTGGCAAAAACATCATAACCTCAAAACATCAAAATAAAGAGTAACTTGTTCTGAAGATGAGGCATAGGCAGAAACATGTATAACTCAGATGGCTCATTAGAGGGGTTCCTGAGTGTTCCGTGATGGTCATCTACCATCTGTTACACAAATGTTATCATACTTTCAAAAGAGGTCAGTCACACTGCAGACTTTTTTCCTAGTGATGTTTTTTAGGAATGTGCACTGCTCGCTCAGCTCTCCATGTGACTGAGCCATGAGGGGAGAACACTCTCACACCACATGTGGGTACAATTGGAACAACTGTGTGTGCCTAAATAGTAAACTTGCTATGATTCTGATTGTCACCAGCAAGAGAGCCAAGAGAAGTAACCATCTTGGCTTACTGGGTCCAGATTTACCTGATAATCAAAACATTTCCTTCATGTTAGTTGCATGAAAATGTTTAGCTTGGCTGTAATTACAATCCAGAAATCACTCTGCTTGCATTGGCATAATCAGGTATGCTTATAAGCAGTTAAAAATAAGATGACACATTTCTGATTACAATGTAAGAACCTATTTAAATGTAGGACATGTTGCATCATTTAATTGGTAGACTCTGCTAACAAGGTTCAGTATTTAGCAGAAAGTCTTGTGTATAAACGCCTAATTGGCCAGGTACTGACTTATTCCAGTGGCATAGACAAATATTAGCTACATAGCTCTGGCGCATTTGGCTCTAAATTTTGTCAATGTGTGACAGCCAAAATTTAGAAACAACTAATCAGATGGTGTGAGATATTATCTATTACAGATATTAAAAAATAGATACAAATGTTGATGAAATTGAAGGAGGAGAAGTGGGTGAAAATACATAATATTTTAGCACAAATGTACTATTTGTACAATGATTAATACTTTCACTTCAATCTGTGATAGTAGCAGAAGCTTAGCCGTCTCTAACTTATTTGTTACATTTTGTCAAATTGGATTCAATTTGTGTCTTTGTTGCTCTTCTTTTCCTTCTTGTGTGAAGCACTTTCAGGACAGCAGCTGCTAATGTGATGCAAGAGCTGCAAGGAGTTGTCAATCTCTGTCTCACTGCTCAATTTCTATTATGATCACACAACAGCAACTATGAAGCCAACATGTAGCAGTTTTGATAAAGGGCTCTTTCTAGCATGCTGATCCCTTTCTCTCATAATGCAACGATGAGCCACGATGAGCCAGGAACTTTGACAGTCATCAACCAGCTTTGTATCACTACAGTTTTGTTAGTATATGCAAATGAATTATGTTAAACTACTCTCAATTTTGCCTGCACCCAGAGACCCCCACTCTTTTACCAGCAAAAATTTCTCAAATGATGCAAAATTTGTCACCTGGAAGATTTTAGGGCATCAAATCAACTACATATTTTACTTATGCATTTATGTTTGCCCACATCCTAGGACACAAAGAGTATAGTCGGTCCAAGAGAGCAAGATACACTGCTCTGTCTCTCACGCTTGGATTGAGTGAGAGTCAACTCACAATGTTCAGATCAAATGCTTTACATTTATCAGGAATATATTTAGTATGTGGTTTAGCTGCAATAGAAAACAATCCTGAACCAGGTGTGGCTGCTATACTGTTTTTGTATCGTGACGGGATGAAAAAACAGATCAAACTGTAAAAGAAGGCAGTTCTGATTAAATATGAACCACAATCATGTTGATTGCCCATTTCCCTCCTAAAATGTTTCAGGGACACATTTAAGTTACCGTTAAGCTGTAATACCTTATTGTTTGTTACCAGCTGGATGCTTACTCGTTCCTATTTCAAAGTGGACGCCGAGCCAAAACCAAGCACCACCCAACTGAACACGACTGACCTGACTACTTCACCCATCGGTGGGAGTGTTAATTGGGCCGGTGCATTCTGGTTGTTGTAGGTTGTATGGCTTTTGAGCACAAGTGAATACCACAGCCATTCTCTCAGCGCACATTTAACAAATGTTCGGGTCTTTCTTCTGCAAAAACAGCTCTATTATTATAATTATAGTTTGGCTAAGGTAGTTGAATACCTTAATATACAGCTAGCTGATTCAAATTAGTATTATTATCATCCCTGTTTGGGCCTCAAACTATTTGAATGAACATATGTGAGAAGTTGAAGCCAAGCTTGTGGGCGTTAACGGTAAGAAAATATGAATGAACTCTAGGACAGGTGGGCGGTGATGTCATTACGTCTGCCAGTCGCTACACTCCTCCCCCCTTAGTGGAAGCCGACCAAAGGCAAGGCTTTGTAGTTGGCTCGGAAACGTCTGTGTCAGAGGAGCTGTCCTGTTGGTAATCCTCTTGTCCCCCTGCAGATCCCTTCATCCATCCACCACTGGGAGCAGAGCATGTAGTGTCTGAAAAGCCAAGGAAGTCCTCTTCATCAGATTCCTCATTCAGGATCTCCAGAACACGCTTTCGCTCCAGCTCCTGCAGGTCTTTAGCGTTAGGGTAGCAGGGTTTCAGGCGAGAAATGTGGACAACTTTTAAATCTTGGCCAGAAGCCTCCAAAACCACTTTATAGTTGACTGGCCCAACTTGCTGCACCACCCGATATGGCCCTTGCCATTTAGGGGCCAATTTTGCTGTGAATGACTTATCCGCTTTGGAGAGATGGTGGGCTCGTACCCATACTCTATCCTGTTCCCCAAACTCTGTGTCTCACCGATGTTTGTCATAGTTCCTTTTCTGGCGACGGCGTGCAGAGTCCATGTTTTTGGAAACAAAGGAACATAGATCCTTCAGCTGTATGATTTTGGTGTAAGCAGGTGTGCCAGGAGCAAATTCTCGAGGTTGCAGCACCACATCCAGGGGCCCTCTCAGAGAACGACTGAGATTCAGCTCTGCAGGGGAAACTCCAGTGGACTCCTGGACCGCCGAATTGATAGCAAAGCGGAACTCAGCGAGGTATTTGTCCCAATGTTTATGCTGATTTCCGACATAGGATGCAACCATGGTTTTTAAGGTACGGTTCACTCTCTCTGTGAGGTTCGTCTGGGGGTGATAGGCAGATGTTAGTTTGTGTCCCACGTTCCAGGTTCGACAGACAGTCTCAAAGACTGAGGAGACAAACTGGGATCCACGGTCCGATAGTATGAAATCGGGAAGGCCCCATCGGGTCAAGATGTCCTTAACCAGGACTTGAGATATGGTCTCTGCAGTGGCCTTTCTTAAGGGAAACAGTTCCACCCACTTGGAGTAATAGTCCACAAAAACAAGTAAGTAGACATTTTGTTTTGAGCTCCTTGGAAATGGACCCATCAAATCCATCCCAAGCATTTCCCAGGGGCGTTGGACCACAGTTTGCTGGAGTTTTCCTGACAGTTTTCTGTTTTCCGGTTTATATTTCTGGCAAACTTGGCAGTTCTGAATATGTTGTCGGACGTCCCAACTCAGCTTTGGCCAATAGACCAGGTGTTGCAATCTGCGGTGGGTTTTGTGCCTTCCAAGATGTCCAGAGAGGGGGTCTTGATGGAAATACTCCAGAAGTTGCTTCCTGAAGCTGGCAGGTATGTAAAGTTGGTATATGGTCCTGTATGGGAGTGTGACAACACGGTAGATGAGGTCCTCCATTATGCTGAATGTGGTATTTGAATTGATGACAACTTTTCCATTTTCCATAACCTTTTGATACAGAGCCTGGCACTCAGGGTCTTCCTGCTGTGCTTTCCACACAGCCTCGATGGTGATGGGAAGATCTTTTGATGGTCTCGAGGTAGCAGTCATGACAGTAGCCCAGACTGGTAAGGAAGGCTGATCTCCTACTGGGGCACGAGAGAGAGCATCTGGTACAGTGTTGTATTTACCTTTCCTGTATTCCACAGTGAAAGTGAATTCCTGAAGCCTGAGTGCCCACCTGATGAGTCGAGTGCTGGGTTTAGTTGTCTTAAACACCCATAGAAGAGAGGCATGATCCGTTACCATACCTGAAAAGGCGACCTTCCAGATAGGTCCTCCATTTCTCCAGTGCCCACACCACAGCCAAACATTCCAACTCTGTGGCAGTAGTTTCTCTCAGCAGGGTTTAGGCTGCGGCTGGCAAAAGCAAGGACTTCCTCATTTCCTAGGTCTGATTTCTGGACCAGTACTGCTCCAAGCCCTGTCTCGCTGGCATCTGTGTAGACCACAAAAGGAGAATGGAAGTTTGGGTGACCCAGGACAGGTGGGTTTACCAGATGTTCTTTAAGTGTTTCAAAGGCAGTTTGGCATGCAGGTGACCAGAGGAACCGTGCTCCTTTTTTCTTTAAGGCATTAAGTGGCTCAGCAATCTGCGAGAAGTTGGGAACAAACCGATGGTACCACCCTGCCATGCCCAGGAACCTCTGTAAGGCCTTCAGGTTGATGGGGACTGGGAAGTTGCGCACTGCCTCCGTCTTGTCTGGATCAACATGAACTCCCGTGGCAGACACAATATGTCCCAAAAATCTCAGGGATGTCCTGCACAGTTTACTCTTTTTCATGTTCACCGAGAGTCCAGCACTTTGGAGTTTATCCAGGACAGCTTGGACATCATAAAAATGTTGCTCCCAAGACTGTGAGAAAATAATAATGTCGTCCAGATAAACGAAACAGATGACACCTTTTAATTCTCCTAGTGCCCTCTCCATTAGTCTCTGGAACGTCGCGGGGGCATTCTTCAGTCCAAACGGCATGACTTTAAATTGGAACAGACCCTGAGGGCAGATGAAGGCTGTAATTTCTCGCACCTCAGGGTCCATTTCCACCTGCCAGTACCCACTATTTAAGTCCAGTGACGAGAAAACAGCAGCACCTGAGAGACTATCCAGTATCTCCTGGATGGTAGGAATGGGGTAGGCATCTGTGACTGTGTTTTCATTTACTCTCCTGAAATCCACACAGAATCTTGGTTTGCCAACCTTCCTGGGAATCAGGACTACTGGAGAAGCCCAAGCAGAGCAAGAGGGTTCAATTACTTCATCCTTCAGCATGTCATCAATGAGTTCCTTCATCACTTTTAGCTTAGGAGGGGAGACTCGATAGGGTTTCTGCTGGATAGGAAGTGGATTGGTGAGAAAGATCTGATGTTTCAATATGTCAGTGCGTCCCATCTTTGTTGTACAAACATCCGCGTTTTTAAGTAAAAGGGTCTTTAACTGGGGTTTCCTGTGTTCCTCCAGATGAGACTCTTGGATTGCCTTCTGGAACAAGTCTGAGTCCTCCAAAGTGGTCAGTGTAGGGAACAGTGCAGTGGCCGATGGAGCTACCACTGAAAAGAAAGCAACATAGTTGCTAGTCTCCCCCTCCCCCATCAGAGAGGACTCTGCACAGAAGGCAAATCTTGTTTTTTCATTTTCCCGGAACCAGTATACTCCTCCTGACACATCAATCTGCATTCCCCTGAAGAAAACGAAGTCTAATCCTAGCAGAGCAGGAAATGCAAGTGTCTTGGAATCCAGCACCACCACAGCCAGCAGCCAGGTTTTATCCTGTAGGCTCAGTTCCATCTCACTCCACCCAAGGGGTATCCTGGGTTCCCCGTCAGCCAGATAGAGTGGATCTCCAATCCATGGGGTAAGTTTGTCCTCTGGAGCTTTGACACTGTCCCACACATGTTCATTGAGCAGTGTATATGTTGATCCTGTATCCACAACAGCTTTGCCTCTCCAGTTCCTTACAGTTAATGGCACTTTCAACTGTCGTGGTAGGGCGGTGCCACAGCTCCCTCCAGGGTAGCTGAACCTCCTTAGACCTGGCACAAAGGAATGGGAGGTAATACATGATGCTGATCTCGCTGTATCGGTTAAGACATTAACTGTATGGCGGTTATTTTCATCTGCAGAGTGGGAGGGCTGTGAATGGTGTTGCTGATTGTGGGATGAACTAGATGGCTGTGGATGTTGTTGCCGAGGGTGGGATGGATAAGATGGCTGTGCCCGGGGTTGCTGAGGGTGGGATGGATAAGATGGCTGTGGCCGGGGTTGCTGAGGGTAGGATTTCCGAGACTGATTGAAATTTGGACATGAATATGGAGCATGGCTACCCTTACATCTCCAACAGTAAACCACAGGAGGGGTATTGCTCTTCTGTGGTGTGGAATCGGGAGTCGACACATCTATTTTCTCTTTTTCCTTGTGTTTCACACCTTGTTTCTTCCATAGCTCATATTGACTTTGACTTGCTTTGTCTTTTTCCAGCTGCTGTCCCAGTCTCACCAGTTCATCCACAGTATTAACTCTACCCCTGAGCTGGCTTGCCATATGTGGATTGACATTCCTGAAGATCAGTTTGAGCACTGCAGCCTCCTGAATATCAGGTTTCCACCTTTGACATAAGGAGCGGTACATATAGGCAAAATCACGGATGCTTTCTCCTTCACCTTGTATTCTTGTCCTCATTCTTTCTGCCAGTTCATCTTCATAGTCTTCAGACAGAAAGGCAGCACGGAACTTTTTCTGAAAGTCTGACCAGGAATGTGTGTTTAAACGGGCCACATCCCACCAGTCTCTCGCCGTTCCATGTAGGACATTCCTTACTGTTGCCATCAACTCGTCTTCAGTCAGAGGATTTAAAGCCAGAAAATCTTTACATTTCTCCAGATAGATCAGGGGATCCGGTTCATCCTCAATCTTTCCAAACGATGGAAACTGCAGCTTAACAGGACATTTTACCCTCAACCGTCCCCTGCCTTCAGGAAGAACGGGAGAATCCTGAGGTGACTCTAACATACCTGCCTTTATGTCGGATCTTATTGTTGACTGCAGGCGCTGCCTCCGGGCCTCGTCCAGCTGATCATTGTTTGGGGCCTCTTGTGTATGGACAGTTTTAAGTGCAGATATGTTGAGCGTTTGCTTCATCGTCACCATTTCCTGTGACATTGAATCCATACTTTGAGACAATTTCCATACCTCATTATGCAGGTGTTCAACTGACTGCACCACTGGGGTCATAAATTCTTTGGTATCCTTTAATATCTCTGTATGATGATGTGTTAATCGCCAGTTGAGGTTTGCTGCAAATTGATTCCTCAGAAAAAGAGACTGCTTGTCCAGGGTTTGATTTAACTGTTGAAAGTGCTGCTCAAAAGCTGTAGTGACATCCTTTAATAAAGTTGTTATTGTAGCTTGGAGCTCCACCTTGTGGTTCTCTTGTGCCTCCATGAATATATGAAATTTCTCCTCCAAAGTTGCTTTTAGTGTATCCTCAGTGTCAGCTGCTTCCTCATTGATGTCAGTCCTCCATCCTGACTGACCAACAGCTCCATCCTGGGATGAGATATCAAGTGGAATGAGTGGCTGAGCTAGCTCTGATTGCCCACACAAATCCATATCCAATAAAGAATAGGTGGTGCTTTTGGTGCCACCTTGCTGAATTGGGCCATGCCCTTCTTTCACTCCTCTCCCAATATTTGGGTCCTGTGAAAGGACATCCAATCCAGGAATATCCTCCAAATTCTCCAACTGATGTCCTTCAGCCTTATCCTGTGCTGAAGCCATTTTCATGAGGTGGGGAAATCCAGAGCAGAAGAGGGTGGTAAATATATAGTTTGCTTGTTGCAAGTGCTGAGCGCAAGTCCAGGGTTTAGTGGATCCAGAAATCTGGGGTGCCACTTTTTTGTAGCGGTTTGACGCGTTAAAAGGAAATGGGGTGCCAGTCAGAGTCACGTCTGACAAATAATAATTATAACATAGAAAGAAAAGAGCTCCGTCAAACCATACAAAACAATAGAGCAAATGAAATGTCATCAATAACCAGCACTGCAAAAAACAAACAGACCACAATTCAATTCGGTTTTAAATCTGTATTATTCATTGTTGTGTCCCACAGTCTCCGAGTTCAATCCACGGACTTAGTCCGGTTTTCTCACAGTCCAAAAACAGTTCAATCCAGTTCACAACCAAAAAAGAAAGGCAACTCAAAACTCCGCTCCGGGTTTTACTGCGGATCCCCACAACACAAATCAAACCAGGAAATCAAAACCCAAAATAGCACCGTCTGTATTCACAGTTCAAACACAGGTATTATTTACAACATGTACACCGGGTACTCACGGTGGATCAGTCAGTCAGTAGTCAGTCAGTCAGTAGTCAGTCGTCAGTCGACAGTCGGGGATTCAGCGTCGGCTTAGCTCCACCGGGACCGGCAACTCCAGGAAAAACTCCGACTGGAAATATCCACTGGGTAATTCCTCCTCCTGACACAAACTCCAGAGACTCTTTGGCAACCACACCGCGGATTTTCCGGCACGATCAGATGCCGTGGTAACGCTCCACTGACCACAATACCGGCGGCTCAGAGACACACTAGTAGACTTTCACACTACGCGGGTCCTTTGCGTGGGGAATTTTCATTGGATGAAGCCAAGCTTGTGGGCGTTAACGGTAAGAAAATATGAACGAACTCTAGGACAGGTGGGCGGTGATGTCATTACGTCTGCCAGTCGCTATAAAGTTTAAAGGGTAAATGTCTCCTTGGTGGAAATGCTTATAACTCCTCAACATCTGAAACACGACAAAGGGCCTCAACTCTTTAGCAATTTGCTGTACAGTACAGTTTTTTGTAAAATTTTTGTGAAAAGTAATTAGTAACGAAAGCTTTCAAACAATGTATGTAAGTAAAAATAACAATATTTACATATAGTTAAAAGTACTTAGCTAAATGTACTTAGTTGCTTTCCATCACTGGAGGCCAATCCTGGTGCACTTTGTCTGTGTCAGCTGACAACTCTGATAGGCCTCTGACTTCAGTCCCACTGTAACATTTATTTAATCTGTAACAAAATCTGCTCTTTTATGGGTGGAATATAAAACTTTCCAGATACATCTGGCACACTGAGATGATCAAACTATCATCTAAAACACTGTACTTCTCTAAAGGATAATCCTACGTTGCTGAAAAGCTCCAAAGCTGGCAAACTGTCCAACTCTACAACCAGCCCTGCTCCCAGCAGACCTCACTGTGCACTGCGCAATACAACTCCGCACGTAACTCATTTCTCATTTTGGTTTGCACCAACTGGGCAATTTACATACCCATATTTATTGTTTATTAATAACAAAACACTGTCCACACTGTTTATAATTACACTGTTTTAATTTGTACATATTATGTATATAAGGTTCTATTTCTATTTCTTACCTTTTTATTGTGTTGTTTATTTTTTTGTTTATTGTTAAATTAAATCCTTTGGCTGCCTACAATTCCACTTAAACATTCCACAATAAAAGCACAGAGCCTGTAACATAAGTGTAAGTCTTTGTGGGAACGGTCTGCAGGGAATCCTTTTCAGCACGGATGACAGCAAATGATCAGCTGCCTGAATTACATCCACTCATGGGTGTTTAAATATGTTGAATTTCAATACAGCTTCAAGAACGGTAATATGACTTTTGCCAAGAGTGATCCTGTTCATTGCATTTAAACACCTAAATTACTGTGGTGAGTAGTTTCCCAGAATACATAACATTAACTGAACGATCCTTAACTCCCGTGGTAACCTGGTGAAAGGCAAATAAAAGAAAAGAGCTGTAGTGAGGTGCTGATCATTGGTAATGAACTTGAAAGTAGCCGGATATGCATTTTTCTTTACATGTCAGAGCAGAGTCCTGCACGGGTCTCATTTTGCAAACCCGCACCCACATCCGATCCGTTTCCCCACAGTAGCACAAATGAAACTCGAGCCGACCCGCTATAAATTGTTACCGACGCCCAACCCGCACCCGAAGGAAAATTAAATGGCCGCAGTTTTTAAAAATGAAAGTAAGCCAGCATGGGGAATGGGAGTTCTGGGAGGGCGCAAGCACACATGAATGAGCTCATATGAAATGTAAATGCTTATCATTTTGAAATGCAGTCATATTTTTGTAGATGTGTCACTAATAATGATTTTTTTTTTTTGCACATGATGCCTTGAAAATGGCAATCGCAAAACCCATCCCGCGCTCTCCAGGTGTCCGACCCGATCCGCACCCGTGTCCGACACAGTACATTATTTTTCACCCATTTCATCCAAATGGTGCAGGTCACCCGTCGGGTACCCGCGAGTATTCGAACCGTGAAGGACTCTGTGTCAGTCAGTGTCATCAGAGTACCAATATGCCACTGACAGTCAGTTGATGAGGTAAGAAGACTCTCAGAACACAGCTGTGCTACAGCTAGAATGGTTAGTTGATCAGAAATCTACAGAAAAATAATAAACAACTGAACTTCATTTTAGCATGATTGCTAAACATTCTTCAGTTGCACTTTCTCCAGTGTGAGGATTTGTTTGGTTTATATCATCGCTGTGAATATTCTGACTAGGGACGTCCCGATCCGATCTGTAGGATTGGGATCGGAGCCGATCTGGGCTTTTTCACGCTGATCGGTATCAGCTATTTAGAACGTAGACCCAACTTTTTTCCATTTACATGTTACCCCTGGGGAGAATCATTCAAAGGCACAACATTAATGTTCATTTATATGCAGACGACACCCAGTTATATGTACCGTTGAAACCTGGTTCTTCAGATGTTTCTCATATTTTCTCATGCCTGGCAGATATAAAAACATGGATGTCCAACAACTTTCTCCAGCTAAATGATTCAAAAACAGAGGTTATTCTTTTTCCCCCCATCTAGCTCCAGCACCCGACAGTCTCCCCTCTACACTTGGTTTCCAGAGAGAAGCTCGCAGTCTTGGTGTCCTGTTTGACTCAGATAACTTTTGATTCACAGGTAACCAAGGTAGTGCAATCCTGTTTTGGGCAGCTGAGACAGCTAACAAGAATCCGTTCTTTCCTCTCTTGCACCGACCTGGAGAAGGTTGTCCGTGCTTTTATCTCTTCAAGACTAGATTACTGTAATGCCCTGTACTCTGGAATCAGCAAGGGAAACATTTGCAACTTATTCAGAATGCTGAGAATGCTTAGAATTGATTTTAAGATTTTACTACTTGTTTTTAAAGCCCTGAATGGTCAGGCTCCTGCCCAGGGCTGTAAACTAGCAGTCGCCACTCGCCAAATGTGACTAAAATATTCCCCTGGCGACTTAATTTTGGAGGGATACATGCCACGGGGCGGGTAAATGTTTGTCCCGATGGTCGTGCTCTTGCAATAAATTATGCATGATATAACAAAACATTGTAGTGGCTGTAGAGTGATAAATTATGACGGTAGCAAACGTTAGTGCTAAACCGACTATTTGTTGTGTGTCGCACTGAAGTAGCTCCCCCGACGCCATGCTGTAGAAAATAGTTCCCCTCAGAAGCAACGTAGCGTGCGCGTCACCGCTCTTTAAAAGTTTGGCGCAGTGACTGTGATTCGAGCACAGCAATGACGACACCTCTAACTCATGAGCTGAGGGAAGTTGTACTTAAGTATAATAAGATAATTAGGTTTCAGTATGGTAATCAAGTGGCTTAATATGAGAACAGTTGTCACGTCACAAAACGTGTAAAACCTCGGGTCTATCAAATCCAGTGTAAATGTTATTACGGTACAGTCGCCACTGACAAGTCTATTACAGAGCCTGATAGTTAATTAATGAGTGTTTCCTTTGTCAAAATTTTGCACTGTTCAAGTTTTCAATTTGCAATGTTATGAAATTTAATTAATAATATTAAAATGTATTTCTAAATAATACTTTGGCCTCTTTTCTAAGCATGTATTGGTATATAATACTGTTATCTCCATGAAAAGTACTGAAACAGATGTATATGCAACAAAAAGAGGCAATTTATTAATTGGCCGGTAAAATAAATTATTTGGCTGGTAGACTCTTTCATCTACCGGTCCCCTTGGCAGGTGAGCCAAAAAGTTAGTTTACAGCCCTGCTCCTGCCTATATCCGTGACCTGCTTTTACCATATGAGCCTGAACGCTGCCTGAGATCTGCCGGCACAGCTTTACTTATGGTCCCAAGGTCCAGTCTCATTATAAAAGGTGACCGGGCCTTCGCTGTCCTTGCTCCATAGCTTTGGAACTCCCTGCCCGCCGATCTCAGGCAGGCTACCTCAGTGACTTCTTTTAAATCTCTTCTAAAGACTCACTTTTATCGATTGGCCTTCTTTTAATTTTGTTTTATTATCGTTGCATGATTACCTTGTTGAAATGTGTGATTTTAAATTTCTAATTTTTAATTCCAATTTTATTTCTTGGCGGTTTTATTATGTTTTTGTTGTTTTTGTCAGGCAACTATATTTGGTATGTTTTCATTTCTGATTTTATTTCTGTTGCACAGCACCTTGTAACATGCTTTTAAAAAGGTGCTATATAAATAAAGTTATTATTATTATATTATTAAGCCCGATTTTTTTATTTATTTTCTTTACATCAGAGCACAATTTGTGGCAGAATGCAGACACGCGTGTAGAGTTACTCTGGCAAACCTGTGGATAAAATGTCTGCAGTGTGAAAAGAACTTAAATTAGAAAGCGAAAGCAGTCCAATGGCGACATGTAACATCTGCTATACGGCCGTTTCGCGGAGCTGCATTTAATACTACTCAGTTGATATGGCAACCGGCACCTTATCGTGGTGGAGGGGTTTGAGCACCTGAATGATCCTAGGAGCTATGTTGTCCGGGGCTTAATGCCCCTGGTAGGGTCTCCCAAGGCAAACAGGTCCTAGGTGACGGGTCAGACTAAGATCGGTTCTAAAGCCCCTAATGAAGAAATTAACAACGAGGACGTGTACGTCACCAGGATTGGCGTCACCGGGGCTAGCCGCTAGCTACACGCCCACCTCCCGAGGCAAAGGACCGATGCATCGGCATGTCCAAAACCGGACCTAGGGTAAATAATGTCCGCCACGCTTTTTCGCGAACATTGCCGTCACGTTTGCTTTGTGTCTGGTGCAGGAAGAAACAGTAAAAACGGGCTTTTGTCACGAAAGTGTCCAAGCAGCAAGTTTGGTTGTTGAGGAACAGGAAGTTGTGGGAGGGACCTAGGCGGATGATTGACATGCAATGACGGTCGGTGTGTAGACAGCGATTTTGAGAGTTGAGAGATTTGTGACATTTAGCATGTTTGGAGTGTGTAGTTAGTGTATTATGTATTGTTTGGTGTAGTGTGTTTAGTGAGTAGTGGAGTCGGTTTTTTGTTTAATGAGTCAGAATAATGAGGAGAAGCTGAATGTGGAGCAGACAGTGCAGCTCTTCATTCAGCTGGAAGGAGCACAGGCAGACCTGAGCATTGCCTGCATTTAAATGTAAATAGTTACATATAACTTTGTACATTTTTTAAATGTATGCACAAATTTAGCACACAACAATGTATATTTGCATGATAAGTAAAAAATAAAATGTTTTGTTAAACATATTTGTGGTTTTCATAGTAAAAAAATCTAACTTTTTCTACTCAGATTTTATGGTTTTTTTTGTGATTTAAGGTCCATTGTGTTAATACAGTTTGTCAAAGTGCAAAAATAACTGTACAGTCACACATGTGAGGTTGTGCTGAAAATAATGACACCAAGTAAATAGCTTTTAAGATGAAATATAATAGCAAAATCAAAAATAGTCAAAACCAGCCAATTTTACCCTGGAATATCGGATTTGACAACAAACCTAAATATCCCTGACGTCCCACCTTCAAACAGCCTCATTTGGCCATCCATGAAAAAGCTACTTAACCTCCCACTTTTTTATAGGAATACACTTTTCTTACGGGCACTGCACTAGTAATATAAATTACAATATATATTATATATTATTGACAAAAATGTACATGCTATGGCTGCAGGAAGTGGGGGTGCTGTGGGTGCAGCACCCCCTAGTGGTGAGAGGGAGATTTTTTTTTAAATGTATTAAAAATATTTTGCACAATTTATAAATTACTTGTGAATATTTTGGGAAATGATTTTGACAACGTAGGCTATTGCATGTATTTTGGATTTTAATTTAATCATTTTTAGGTCTAATCAACACAGTTTCACAGAAGTTACGTTGTCAAAGAAAGTAAGAGCATGGTGCCGCCGCGTGCCTTCATATCTATTCATGCAGTTTAACGTCACACTATAGTGTTTTTGCAAGGTGGTGGGGATGGAGATGGAGAGCGTTATTTTGATCGCGTGTTCTGTGCATAATGGATGTGGAGAACTGTTAAATAACGTTTAAATAGTCGGAGATTATTCCCTTGTGGTTTGAGTAAAAAGGTTGGAGATGGAGAAAGAAAGTGCTATTTTGTGCATGTGATCTTTGCATAATGGATGTGGAGAGCTGTTCAATAATGTGCATAAATAGTCAGAGATTATTTCCTTGTGGTGTGCGTAAAAGGATTTTGGAGCTAATAGAGTTGCCTGTGACATAAACATAGATGGTGCAGTGACCCAGGTTCATGCCAGCTGACCAAATAATGCATTGTTATAGCGTTATTGTGAAGTTTAATTAATAGTGCATATTCATCTGAGAACTGATGATGTCTGTGTGTTACAGACCCTGGCTGTGTGCACTGAAGTGTATATGACAATAAAGTGGTTAATCTCAATCTATTTATTTATTTTTAAAATGTATTTCAAATAGGCCTATAGGCTCATAGGTTTTTTGTGCAAAAAAACCCAAAAAAATGTCACAGCACCCCCTGTTCAAAATCACTTCCAGTCCTGGTGGACTGGAAGCCCTGATGCTATGTTTATATTACTAGTACTGATTGACTTAAAATAGATAATCAAGTGGTGTTGTTGATCAGCATACTTGTGAACACCAGCGCATGTTATGGTAAAGTTCATGTTACCAGTGTGAACGTTGTGTTTGCATACAGAGATGTGTGGAACCACATCGGACTGTTAAACAGTTAGCTTTACCCCTGACTGCCTCCTGCAACTCTGATGGTGAAAAAAGTTCACTTGTCACAAAAAAAACTCGCTTGACTTCCATCCGGGGGCTATTTAACGTTATCTATCGATAACCTGCAGCTATTTGAACTCTTTGAACAAGTCCGCATGTCTGTCAGTTGAAAGTGGCATGAGTGCTCCTGCTGACCGTCCTAGGCTTGTTGAAAAAGCAGACGCACGGAGCGAAACATGGAAATATTTCGCTTATGTAAGGGCAAGCCCACGGACACCACAAAGCCCGTCTGTAAACGATGCTTTAAATCCGTAATGACCAAGAGAGCCAACACGTCTGTGTCGCTCTGCTCTGTGACTGTCTGTCACTGTGAAACCACGCCCACTCTGTCTGCAGACAGTGAGGAAGCAGAGAGAAGCTGCACACAGACACACTGCCCCGCTGTCGCACAAAGTTCGTAAAGTACCGATACTAATAAAACCTGAAAAAGTATTGTTCTTAACGGCTGGGTACCGCGGTACCTTTCTAGTATCGGTTTAACGTGCAACACCAATTTATGCTAAGTAATTTAATGACGGTCCCTAAATCAGTTTCCAGCGGTTCAGTGCGAGGCTCAGGAGGTGAGCTAATTGTCTTCCTGCTGCTAACACTGGGAAAACCTCAGTAAAGTCGCGGCTGGACTCGAGTGAATATCCACCAAACATCCAACCTAAAACTAACTTCCCCCCGGTTCGATGAGTGGCCTGTTGCAGCCTTTAAATAGGATGACGAGGACTTCAGTCACTCAACTTAAACGGTGATTTGTAGAAATGATACAAATAGCAGAAATGACAATAATAATTAATCTCAAGATAACTCAGAGTCTAGTGCTTTCACTGTGTGCAACTTCAATTCGCCATTCGTCCGTGATATTAAACCTTTTTTTTTCGCAGTGGGGCTTAAATCCTGCAGCAGAATGCATATAGGAGAAACACAACGATTGCAGGCTCTTTGGTGGAGCTCTGCTTTGAATGAAGTTCCATCATGACAAATTAATGGACGACTTTCGGAGTGACATGAAGACATGAATCAGAGGCACAAAAAATGTTTACAGCCGGTCATTATGTTTACCAATACCCGACCCGTGCCTTGCGCACGCACATTTTTCCCATTTGTTTTGAAATATTATAGATCTGATGAAAAAGAATGTGAATAAATATACAAATATATATATCCAATCCCTGATTGCGATGTAACGTCCGATTCCGATCGAGTCTGAAAACATGTGATCGCCCCGATTTCCGATCACGTGATCGGATCGGGTCATCCCTACTTCTACATATATACTGTATACTGTGGGTCAACTGAATATCGGCCTGGCCAATAATCAGATTAGATATTCACAATTTATTTATTTTCAAAATGAGTGAGAATATGTAGTGTCTCTCTATAACTGACCCTACGCTGCTGTAAATGTCTTTCACTCTCTAAAATATGGCCCTTTTTGTACGCTGTTACTATATTCTTTTATTTCCTATGTTTTTTTTTCTTTATTTCTATTAATTAATTTGTAGGAGAAAGGCCCTATGTCAAGGAATGTTCTACTCTGTATAACAGGCAAAATAAATAAAAAGTTAAAAAAGCAAAACATATGAGATAACAGTATGAGTACTTCGAAATTGTATTTAGAGCACTTTAGTTAACGTACTTAGTTACATTCCTTCATGGGTTCTTCCAATATATGGATTGGCAATGCTAGAGACAATCTACAACATGCTGTGAAGGTTCAAATAATCTATAATTTTTAAAGTGTTGGCACTGCCATCACATTAATCATGTGTTGGAACTATAGAACACAGATCACTTTACCATTTCAACATGTTGAAACTATTGGTCTTCAGGTATAAGAGTTCATTTAGACCAGTGATGAAGCCTGAGTATTCTCTGTGGTCTGGGTATAACTTCAAACTATTTTTCACACACCACTATGTATCTGTGTTCTGACAGCTTTTATGCAATACCAAAATGAATTGGCCACCGGACAACATGATTTTTATACTGTGGATGTATTCAGCAGAGCTAGATGATAATTACCTTCTCTGTTTTCTCCTCTGGTTCATCTTCATTTAAAAACTCTCGTTTTGGATAGGGGATCTGACACCCAGCAAACACACTAGAGGCAAGCACAGACAATCAGTCATTTATGTTTCTGCATTAACAAACTGTGACACTCTTGATTCCACTATACCAAACCAAATCAAAGGACAAACACACAAAGGTAGGTTGAAAGAGCAAATTCCCTGTACTAAGAGGATGTAAGTACTGTATCGTAGTCAGCTGTACTTTTTTCAATTTTGTTGAAGATGTTTCCGCTCTCATCCAAGAGGCTTCTTCAGTTCTAACTAACTGGAGGGGAGCTGCAGGCCTTTAAACTCTGTGTGGGAGTGTCCTTCCAGAGTTGTTAGGACAGTGAGCCCTGAGTTTCAGAGTCAGAGCTTAACAGCCGTACTCACCCGGGCACACCTAGCCCTAGCAACCGACATAGGGCTGGTTAAATCAGTGACCTACATGTGGCCTTAGCAACTCTGTAGGAACACTCCCAGGCAGAGTTTAAAAGCCTGCAGCTCCCCTCCAGTTAGTAAGAACTGAAGAAGCCTCTTGGATGAGAGGTGAAACCGGCTCAAGATACTGGAACACGTCCAGTTGGCTACGACACAGCTCTGAGATTTAGCATGACCTGGATGACTGAGAACCTTCATCAACGTTTACTAAGGCTCACTCAGTGGTTGGTAAGGGGTCCTCTAGGAAGTACGGGTCCTGCAGTGCCTGCTCTGATGTGATTCTTTTGGTGGGGTCCATGGTGAGGAGTTTCTGGAGCTGAAGGCAGAACAGGATAACACAGTGTTACAAGGTTATGTTTTCATAGCTCAGCATTGTTAAGTTTAGGTAAAAATACAGAAAACTTCAAATTTCAGTGAAGTTTTTTACAATGTAAATCAAGTCTCCAGCTATTTAAATTTTTTAGCAGAATGCTGCAACACTGTTTTACTATGAAGCTTCAGAAATGTTCTGTGGACTACGACACTTCACCTGACCTTCCATCAGCATGAGGGATGGAGTAGATAATGACCGAGGCAATGTCCTAGGCAGTTCTTGCAGGTTTCAGCCTCAAATTCAAGCTGCACTGTAAACCCCAATCCATCCATAACACAAAACTTTATTGTAAAGTCTACACAAATGTTCAGGACTGTCAAAATGACATAAAAACGTTATGTTCACTTGACACAAATACTCATCCCCTTGTGAACTCAACATAATGTATTTATGTTTAGACAGCAATTTTTGATTTTTGAGTTAATTTCACTTAAATCTATAAAGCTGAAGTAGCCTATTTAGTTCAAAGCCAATTAACAACACATACTTTGTGCACAATTTTGATAGTTGAATGAACTAAAAAAATGGTTGTAAAAATATGCACTCAATGTTTTTATGTTCATATGACAAGCAGTCACTTTCTTGATCAATAAAATGATAAATGTGTGTTCACTTTACATAACAAAAACATGTAATATCAACAAGAGTTGCACAGTTATGCTGAACACAAAAATGTTTTGCTTAACATAACATAACACCATAACTTAACATAAAACTGACACCATTTTCTATGTTTTTACCAACTTATTATTTTTATAGTACACATAATTTAGTAAAAATTAGTCAAAGCAATGTTAAATTTAAAGGTTGAGTACAACTTCCATTTCTTTGTTTGTGTAACTTAAAATCTTTGAGTCGAAACAAAACCTAAATTTGTGTTATACTGTTTACATCAATACAACTTAGATATGTAATGCTGAAATAGCATATATTGTTAAGCTCAATGGACAGCATAGAAATTGTGCACTATGTAGACATTAATAGTTGTTTGAACTTAAAAATTGGTGTAAAAATATACTCAGTTGTTTGTTTCTTTGACAAGTAGTCACTTTCTTGACTACATAATTACAACAAGAGTTGCATTTTTCTGTATTAACATAAAACTGCCACAATTTTCTGTTTCTGCCAACTTATTATTTTCTCACAAACAAAACCTAAATTTGTGTTACAGTGTTTATGGCAACATATTTAATGTCAAAATAATGTATATTGTAAACAACAAATTGTGCACAGACCATACACTTTAATGGTTCGTTGGACTTGAAACATTTGAAACACAAGCCACCAACAAAAATACTTAAGTGGCAATAAATACTAAACTCATTTTAAGCATTCGGTATCTTTAGAGTGTTATTTTAAAGATCCCCATTAGAATAAGATATTAGTATTACGGATTTGTATTTGTCATAACTGACAACTTTTTGGTACACAACATTAGCAAAAATGAGCTGAATACATTTAATGATCAGCATTTGTCATTTCAATTAACATACATACTGTATGTTGTTGTAAGTTTTAGTTGATTTTAGTTTGGATAATATTTTTTAGCGTAATCTATAGAGAATGTTAAGTTGACATCAGTCAGTGTTAAATTTTGGGTGGTAATGCATCATGTTGTGAGCCTTTCTGCCTTTCTGTTGGTGAGTTGTGTTTCAGTTTTCTGTCATGATTCTGAAAAACATCGAATAGTACTGACCTGTAAAATCAAATCCAATGCCTGAATACCGTGAATAAGTAATAAGCATACTGTCAATATGTCAGTAAGTTGACAGGGCAAAAATCAGGATAGCAAAGGGAGTCAGGCTCAGTATAGCCTAAGTATAGACTCTTAAAGCTTAGCTCAAATTGATTTATTTAATGAAAGTACGCTAGATTAATAACTGCGTATGTCATTAGCAATGGCCAATGTTGTGTAAAAAAGATACACATTTTTTTTTCTCTCCTGGGAACAAGTTAAAGATAAAATGCCAGTTGTTAAGAAGTAAAAATTTGCATTAAATATTTTGAGATAAATAAAATATTAAAATGTATAAATAATTTCTGTTTAAAAATGTGTGACTTTGAAATATAATTTCATGGGTTCTGAATGTTTTAAAAGAAGTTGCAAAGTTATTACTTGTGAGATTTCATGACCTTTAAGAGATTTTACACTTCTGGGTAGACGTGAGTGACGAGGAAGAAGGAGCCAAGAGTTGATGGCGCGGAGCAGCAAACAGTGGACTGTGGGTGTCGTCAGTGTCGTGTTTTATCACTAACGGACTGTGAGCTGTTGTCGGACGACTTGCTGTGAGTGTGTGAGTTGGACTCTCCCTCGCAGTCGAAGTGTTTATGTTTTATTGGACACAAAGCAAGTTCGACTAAGCTAGCTAGCAGGAGCTAAGCTAGCTAGCAGGAGCTAGGCTAGCGGCATGGCCATTGTCCAGAGGACGCCTGTGCTGACGGGAGGAGCTTTGCCGGGTTGCCACTGAGAGTGTCGCTGACAGAGGGCGCTTCGCTGCCACAGAGGGACACGGAGGTTTATCGCTGCAAGCATTTTGTTTTCACAGACTAACCTCGCCTCATAACGAGGCCGTGACCTCCTATTTGCCCGGAGCAATGTCTGCAAGTCCAGATTTACATGATGCTGATAATGACGCCATTGTGTGTAAGTAACTTCTACTGTTTTCTCCTTCCTTGTTTAATTTTATTGTAACTTAGGTTTTTATTTTTTTTTTATTTGTTTGTTTGTTTTTTACCACTCTCATTTAATTGTTTTCCAGCTGTCTGTAAGACATTACGAGACAGTACGCAGGAGCTTCAGGTACAAACGACCAGATCTTGCATCGCAGGCGGAAGCTGTGAGGAGTTCAGCTCGGAGTCGATCGAGAGGAAAGAGTGTAAGACTTATTAGATGACATCCATTTTTGGTTATTTTCCAGGTGCATTAATAGATGTTATGTGTCCATACGCAGTCCATCGCGCAGTACTGATTGTCTTTATTGATTATTTTTACAGCTGCTGGAAGCGAGTCAGTGTGCTAGCTGAGGATGACGTGGACCTTTGGAAGTGCGCCGCCATAGACCTGATGTCTGAGGAGGCGGGCGGCGGGGTGTATGGATGGATTGTGCAACCTCCGTCCTTTCGCAGCCAGGAGCTGACCGAGCTCTGTGCCACACTGCAGTCGACATTAGAGGCGATACCAAAGTACAGGTCAGCGCACCACAGACGTCTGCAAAACGGACCGAATTCATACAGAATGCCGCCACTGCCGCCACTTCACGGTGCAGTCGGATTTTGGGTTTCTCGTGAGCTTCCCATTTGTTGTGTGGGCAGATCTCCTTTGCTTTGTGTGTTTGCGTTTGTGCTAATAAAGCTCTTTCTTTGAATAAGAACAATAGTGTGAATGCCTTTAGCATTCACACTATTGTTCTTCTGGAATTTCTTTTTATTATTCCTGCTTCCGTATGTTTTTGGCACCTATCTACTCCTACAAATCTTGAGCTATTGAAACCATTCAAATTAAGCTTTTTAAGGACATTATTGCTTGTATTTTTCTTTTTTCTACCTTTTCTACTTTTGGAAATATTCAGCTTTTTCTGCAAATTTTTTCCCATTCATCCTTATGGGGAATTTTTCTAATTTCATTCTGCTACAACTTCAGCATACCTTCAGCTATAGAAACCGTTCAACTATTAAAATGTTCAGCTTTTCAACTCTTCAGCTTTTTCAGCAATTCAGCTTTTTCAAAAAAAAATTTAACATTGCAGCAAATGGGAAAATCTTCAAATCCTCTTCAAAACTCATTGACTTTCAACCTCTTCTTCTCCCTCTTACCTTGAGCTAGAGACACCATTCCAACTTTAAGAGTCACAAGATCTTGAACTATTGGACCTGTATTTAGTTTTCAAAAATATTGTACAGTTTTGAAATGGTCAGTTTTAGTTTTAAGGATTTTTAGCCCATCTTCTGAGTTTATAATGGGTGTGTATTGCGTCAGCTACAGTACGTGACATCATCAACTGCCGCACCTCAGAGTGTAGAGCAGCTCCAAAAACGGGAAAGAATTCTCTTCAGCTTGATTTGGATCCCACATCTTTTACTTGACATAGACAATATATGCATAGAAATGTAGGAAATCTTGTTGGCTTTCAGTTGAAGCCCGAGAGCGAAAAGCACTCCGGCAGCTCCCCCATAAGCTGCAATGTTAATTTTGAGCCTAAATTTCTGGAGGATCGCAGACGGTACCTGTTTTGTCTCTCGCTCCTGTGCCCTCATTATGCACTCTACAGAAATATAAATGACATGAGTGCGTTCAGCAGTGTCTCCTGTTACTCAACATGTAATTATTTTGGCGATAACTATTACAGTTTTCTCAAAAATCGTAGGAGTTTGGGAGGTGTCTTCTTATTCATCCTTATGGGGATTTTTTCAAATTTCATTCTGCTATAACTTCAGCATACCTTCAGCTATAGAACCCATTCAACTATTAAAACGTTCAGCTTTTTAAGCTTTCAGCCTTGTACCTTTCAGCTTTTGACTTTTCAACTTCATCAGAAATTCGGCTTTTTCAAAAACATTTTTTTACATTGAGGTAAATGGGAAAATCATCAAATCCTCTTCAAAACTCATCGACTTTTAACCTCTTCTTGTCCTTCACACTTTGAGCTAGAGATACCACTCCAACTTTATAATATCTGAATATTTTGGCAATAACTGTCACAGTTTTTTCAAAAATCCTTAAACTCAACAGTGACAAAACAGAGCTCCTCCTCATTGGCACCAAATCCACTCTCAACAAAACTGGACCAATCTCACTTACCATTGACAGCTCGACCATCTCTCCCTCCCCCCTGGCACGCAATCTTGGCGTTGTCCTGGACCCCACCCTCTCCTTTCATCCCCATGTCAGCTCCATTGTCAAGACCTCCTACTTCCACCTCCGCCGAATCGCCAAAATCAGACACTGCCTCTCCCCCCCTGCTGCTGAATCCCTTATCCACGCCTTCATCTCCTCACGTCTTGACTACTGCAACTCCCTCCTCACTGGCATCACCTCTCATTCCCTCCATAGACTCCAAATGGTCCAAAACTCTGCTGCCCGCCTCCTTACTCACACCCGGTCCCGTGAACACATCACCCCCGTTCTCTACACTCTCAACTGGCTCCCCATCAAACAACGCATCAATTTCTAAATACTCCTCCTGACCTTCAAGGCTCTCCATCACCTGGCCTCACCCTACTTGTCTGACCTCATTATCCCCCATCGCCCCTCCTGAGCCCTCCGATTCTCCTCCACTCTCACTCTGACCGTACCACCATCCAGACTCAAAACCTTCGGAGACAGAGCTTTCTTTAGAACAGCACCCCGACTATGAAACTCTCTCCCCCAACTCTCTCTCACTTTCCACATTCATATCCCGTCTAAAAACCTACCTCTTTTCCCAAGCCTATGACCTCCCCTACCCATAACCACCTTCATCCCTGCCCTCTCCCCTTGACCTGCCCCTCTACACTCTCCTTCTACTCTCCTCACCCATCAGCCCCACACCACTCTTCAATCCATCCCTGCCACCTTTAGACTGCTGCTGTACCTGTTTTGTCTGTTTGTCTGTAACAGTGTCATCTATTCCACACTCCACCATTGCTTCTGTTCTCCGTTGTGCTGTCTCCCGCTTGTCCCCCCTGACTGTCTTTGCCCTTTTCGTGTTTTTTAAAATTTTTATTTTTTTTTAATTATCTTTTCGTGTCTTCATCTCTGTAACCGACTTTGGGTCATTGTAAAGCGCTATATAAATAAAATGAATTATTATTATTATTATTATTATTTATTAAAAATCGCAGGGGTTTGGAAGGTGTTTTTCCATTCATTCTTATGGGGACATTTTCATCTTTGGCTCTGCTACTGCTCCAGCATATGTGCAGCCATTTTAAGCTCTTTCAGCCCTCTTACTCTACAGCTTTTCAGCCTTTTTTCACCTTTTTAGGCTCTTTCAGCCCTCTTACTCTACAGCTTTTTAGCCTTTTCAGATATTCGTCTTTCTGCCTTTTTAACTCCTTCAAACATTCAGCTTTATGTTCAGCTATTAAAATGTTCACCCTTTTAAGCTCTTTTGGCTTATAGATTTGCAGCTTTCTATTCTTTTCATCTTTTTCAAACATTCAGCTTTATGTTCAGCGAGAGAAACTGTTCTGCTATCAAAATGTTCAGCTTTGTTAGCCCATTTAACCATTAATTTTAAGATTTTTCTGCCTCTTCAGCTTTTGAAAAATTCAGCTTTTTCTGCAATTCCTGACCATTCAACCTGATAGTTTTATGCATTTTCCAGTACATTCAGCAGATTTCCGAAATCACTTCAGGCTTTAGCATTCACACTGTATTTTCGCATGAAATTTTTCTAGTTATTATTGGGGTTTACATTTATAATAACTCAGGGTGACCAATAGTGACAGATCTGCCAACCAATCACGAGTGACTTTTCTTGTTTATGGTTTTGCTGCTATACATATGTGTGTGTGTATATATATATATATATATATATATATATATATATATATATATATGTGTGTGTGTATACACATATATACATATATATAAATGTATATATGTATATATAAATGTATATATTTATGTATGTATATATATATATATATATATATATATATATATATATACATATGTGTATGTATATTTATATATGTGTATATATATATATATATATATATATATATATATATATATATATATATATATATATATGTGTGTATATATTAGGGCCGGGACTCGATTAAAAAAATTAATCGAATTAATCAGAGGCTTTGTAATTAATTAATCGAAATTAATCGCATTTTAATCGCATATAAATATTTGACCTGAGAACAGTGAGAAGCAATTTTTTTCACATGGATTTTAGTAAACCCTTGAATAATGACTGAATACAGAAGCTTAAGCAACAAAACATTGTTTGGGTTTTTTTTTTTTAGACCAACAGACCAGTGCAATTTTTGCCATAAAGTGTAGCAATAGCTTATTTAGGAATACATTTCAGAGATTCAGGTAGCCTATAGGTAGGTAGACATATAACACTTTGTTTTTAAGTAAAACACAATACTTTCAAGTACATTCAGAACATTGAAAACCCTGACTATTAGAAAACATCTATCTTCAGAGGCCATAACAGACTTTACCAACAGCTGATCTAAACAAATCAATTTCAGTCCAACTCTCTGTAAATAACCTTGGCCAAAACAATAAACAGTTCAACATAAAGTGCCAGTTGCAACAACAACATAATAAATAGTTGCTTAGCATTTAGGTGATATCTGAGGCTTGATATGCTGCGGTGATACGCAAACTCCTTCTTGCATAATTTGCACACAACCGTGCTCTTATCTACGCTGCCATCCGTCCGCTTTAAAAACAAAATTTCCATCCACGGGGCCAACCAGAGCAGTCTCATCTGCTTCTTCGTTCATTGTTGTTGTCTGAAGTCATGAACGCAGTGTTGGGCAAGCTACTTGAAAAAAGTAGTGAGCTAAGCTACAAGTTACTCTACATTAAATTAAGCTTCACTACGCCAAAGCTACTCCCCAGAGAAATGTAGCAAGCTAAGCTACAGCAAAATGGCAAAAGTAGCTTAACTACATCAAAGCTATTTTTTTTTATATTGGAACAACTTCATTCCAAGTCAAAGCTATCTCAGTGATCAATAAAATTATCAATCAGACAGATAAGCAGGCAAAAATGTTACGTTCAATTGTTTATTAAACAATAATTTGTGCTATTACTATTTTGTATATTTTATTATTCAACTATCAATGCACACTTAATTCTAACATCCATGGACAGACATTCACCTTGCTACCACAGCAATATCCACCTGACTTACACTAATGGACAGTGTCCTACACTGTAGCATATTAACATAATTAAACAGCAAATAGTATATTATAGTTGTAGTTTTCGTTAAGGTTCTCTTGTCTTCTAGTTTCAGCTTTATAATTTATATTTGATATTTGAGTTAGTCTATTGAGTTATTGTATATAATTCAGCCTTTAATTGTATTTGTTTCTTTTACCTACCTCATTGTTTTTGGATTTTGATTTATGTCAAGTGGCTGTAACACTTTAATTTCCCTTTGACATTAATAAAGTACTGTATCCATCAACCAGTGTCTCATATAACTGGCAGTTTCAAAAGTGGTATTTTTATTAGGCCCACTCTGTAGTAGTAGCTATATCTACATACATTTTAAGCTAATCATTTTGACTAATCACCATACTTTGGTTTTGTAGAAATTGCATTTTTGCTGTATCCTGTGCTGGTTAAAAATGACAAAAGTAACAATTCAGAGTAATGTTTCTCTGTTACTGTATTTGTTTATTATTCAAGTTTGTCTTTTGCATCCCTCGGGATCAACTCGTCTCCGTCTTCCTCACCCTCTGCCATCTTTCCATCAAGTAACGTAACTGACTCATGCTAACCTGTCTGTATTCCCGAGCAGCAGAGACGTTGTATGCTAGGATTAGTCCGTGGTGTCACCGTCATACGGAAGTGCTTCTGTCGGCTCCACATACACGGCCATGTGTGGCGGTGGCATCACCGACTTATCCTTTCATTTCAGACCGCAACAGAAAGCTCCGCTGCGCTGAACTTCAGAGGTGTTCATAAAAATGTAGCTTGTGTGGACGCTACCGCGCTACTTGGTCAATAAAAGAGCTAAGCTACTGAAAAGCTATTTCATTCAGAAAGTAGCGACGCTACCACCACGCTACTGAGAAATGTAGTTAAACTAGTAACGCGCTACTTGTAGCAACGTTACTGCCCAACGATGAACGCTATGCATGAACGTTTGTTGGTGCTCCAGTATAATCGGTACCCCTGAAACTCATCCAGTGAGAAACGTTCCGCGGTGCAAAAATTAGTGCGATTAAAATGCGTTAATTTTTTTAACGCGTTATTTTTTGTGTAATTAATTAATCGTAATTAACGCGTTAAAGTCCCGGCCCTAGTATATATATATATATATATATATATATATATATATATATATATATATATATATATATATATATACACATACATACATATACACACATATATATATATATATATATATATATATATATATATATATATACACACACACACACACACATAACAGATGAATACATCCTCTGCAAGAGACAGGCTTGAGACGGGTCTTGATCCCCGGTCGTCTGCATGCAACACGGCAGCAGTTCACTGCTCTATTCCCTCATCCTACATGTTTCGGTTGACTACTATTTTAAACATCTCAGACTGAATAATTTCCGAAGGAGATTAATATGAGAAAAAGGCCAGCAAAGTTCCCATAGCATCAGGTAGGAAAACTGATCGCAATCGTTGTTGATTTTTCCTCAAACATTAATGGAATTTCAATTTCCTCCACTTTTTCCCAGACAAAGAAGGCAAACACCGCAAGCTCAGCCAAGTCACGTCACGTCTACGGGAAGAGAGAGTAGGCGAGTTCAAGATCAAGCAGCGCTGCATAAATCGTGATGCATGCTGGTTAAAATGTGTCCACGATGACCTGGATGGGAGTGGTTTCTGCTCCGCATCTGATGTCACATGACCGTAAGTTATCGCGGGAGCGAGGCTGCTGCAGAGCATTCACGCAGTTGCTCTCCAGGTGCTGCGCGACCCCAGACCCACCTTCATGACGTCAGGACTTTGCCCTAATTGGCTCTCATCTACGCTGACGTATATGACGTGTGTTTCGATGAATTTACATATCCATAAGGTCTATGCCTTAACTCAAATATCAAATACTTTCAGATAAGTCGCAGTCGTGTGGCTGCACCTATGGATAGTCAACATGAATAAACCTATAAAATCCTTCATGTAACGCAACAGATGATGACGCGAAAGATGTCGTCAATAAACTGCTCAGTTCTGTCATCTTAGGGTGATGATGGAGAAGTGGTTAACTGCTGTGTTCAGTGTTATCTGTACTATCCACTCTTATTAATTAACCCTTTCTGTTCCCGTCACATTAACAATACAAAGAATTATCCTGAGCTATTCTGCGTGTGATGAGATGGTGCAGCGGGACAAGGCATCTGATTCAGTCATTTGTTCTGATTATTGTATTTCATTCATTCAGTGAAATGTATTTCATTCATTGTGAAAAATGTTGCTATGAGAAAATACATCATCTTATGTGTCTACAGTTATGCTTATTTGTTAAATGTAGTCAGCAAATTCCCCTCAGCTGTGATTTAATCATGATGCACCTAAGCACAGTTGTCATCATAATAATGAATAACTGTTGTAATTGTATTGTTATTGTGCAAGACTTACTATAATGTACCAGATAGACAAAGTTCAAATGTATTTAATGGTGACATTACAAGGAAAACAGAACATGATCATTTACAGTAAGACAACATTTAGGCTCTTCATCTACTCTTGATGAGCCACTGTGTGACCGTTTGAAGTGAAGCAATTACAAAGTATCCAAATTTGAAGTTGTTATTGTGACAAAGCTGTCACATTCTGTTGTCTCTAAATATGAACTGTCCGTACATATATATATATTTATATATATATATATATATATATATATATATATATGTGTATATATATATATGTGTATATATATATATATATATATATATATATATATATATATATATATATATATATATATATATATACATATATATATATACATATATATATATATATATATATATATATATACATACATACATAAAAAGTAATCAGATGAACACATCCTCTGCAAAAATACAGGCTTGACACGGGTCTTGATCCCCGGTTGTCTGCATGCAACACAGCAGCAGTTCTACTGCTCTATTCCCTCAGCCCAAATGTTTTGGTTGACTAATATTTTGAACATCTCAGATTGAATAATTTCTGAAGGAGATTAATATGAGAAAAAGGCCAGAAAAGTTCCCATAGCATCACTTAAGAAAACTGATCGCAGTCGTTGTTGATTGTAATCAAACATTAATGGAATTTCAATTTCCTCCACTTCTTCGCCGACGAAGAAGGCAAACACCGCAAGCTCGGCCAAGTCACGTCACGTCTACGGGAAGAGAGAGTGTCCGACTTCATAGCAGCGTTTGTAGCCCCGCCCCTGCTGTCACCAGCAGATCTCGCTGATGTGATCAGGCAGCAGGAGGTCAACTTGAACGCGCCCAGTGTCCGACTTCATAGCAGCGTTTGTAGCCCCGCCCCTGCAGTCGCCAGCAGATTTCGCTGCAGCAGTCAGTCAGCAGGAGTTCAACTTGAACGCGCCTATTAGCACCCCCGCGATCTCCACATATGTCATGGTTCGTTTCCGTCAATATGTGGGACAGACGAACGCGACGTTCACAGGCTGTAAATTGTCGTTTAAACCTAAATATTTTATGTTTAATGCACACAATGACAGAAATTTTTTCAAAAGAAAATTAATAGGTTTAAACAACAGAATATATAGTTCAAATGTACAATTACAAATGTGTCACCGTATTTTATAAAGATTTTCGTTAATTGCACTAAAAAAAGACTGGTTAGAAAATGAATAACTTTATGTTGAGTTGACTATAAGACTTTAATATGTATTAGTTGCTGTACAAAAACAAATTTAGTTAAGTCACATCATTGTGTTTGTGTTGAAAAACCATTGATATATACATTTAACAACTCATTAATTTTGTGTTATGTATGCTAGGTATTGCCACTTAATATGACATACACTTCTATGTTACCAAGACACAAATTATTTTATCAGTTGATTGAAAATATTATGTTAAACTGACAGAAATCTCAGGTCAGACAAGGGTCATGTGACACATTTATTTTGAGTTAGGTGTACTCATAACTTTCATGTTACTGTTCTGAAAAGTTTAGTGTGCAAGCTGTTTCCACTAAATCTTTGAGTAGAGTGAGCTAATTTGGATTTAGCTGAATAATGAAAAATGTTGTTAATTTGACTTTAAAATTACAATATATAACTGTTGTTTATACATAAAATGACTAAATTATGACACACTATTTTGTTTACGCTTAATAAACCTAAAAAAATGAATGAATGTCATGTAACATATATTTCCTGTAAATATGACATAGAATTAAATGCTCACAAAACATAAATTATTTTGTTGTGTGATTAAAAAAGTTCTGTTGAACTGACATAAATGTCCAGTCAGACAAGGGTCATGTGACACAGTTATTTTGTGTCTGTGTACTCAAAACTTTCATGTTACTGCACTGTACTAAACTAACAGTTTTGAGTGCAAGCTGTTTACACAACATTTTTGAGTTGAGTGAGCGAATTGGGGTTGGACAGTCATCACTTCCTTTCAAATCAAATGTGATTAAAGAGGGACACAAGACAAAGTTTGTCACTGTCCTATAACATCCTGTTTGTCATTCCATGTTGTATTTCCTCTTTAATCCGTTTAAGACTTGCGTGTATTGTTGTTTCAGTTCCTGTCCCTGCATGTCTCCTGCCGTCTCGATCATCAACAACTTCTTCCCATTACTCACTTGGTCTTGGAACATGCCAACCCCTGGATGTTTCATTTGTCTCAGACTGAGCTTTGATGTATTACTACCTGGTTTTCAACTTCACCTCATGTCTTGTTTTTTCTCTGAGACTCTGTGCTTCTGACTGCATTACACACCATTCAGTTCATTAACAATCATTCAACAACAGCCAGTTGCATCACATTTAAAACAAACACAATAATGCCTAAATATGATGTATTACTTATTGGCTCTCTCTTTTTGAAAATATGTGATCTTTTAGACTAGAGTGAAGTACAGGTCATATCTTAATCCAGTTATACTTAGGATGGCTTACAATATCGATAAAATAAGCTGTACTGAACTGAGGTTTCTTTACGTCAGTAAATTATGTCACAGTAATGTTTGAACAGCACACATATTTCTAGCATCCTCTGTAAGCGTTCTTCATTAAAATGAGTGTCTGATTGAGGCTTTCTTCCCCTTGTAAGAAATTAGTTTGTCCCTCAAAAAGTTGTTTTCAGGCAGGAGTGTGAAAAAGAAAGTCCTGAACCAAAAAAAAGGCTTCCAATCTGACTAGCCTGTCATTTGGCCAATACAGCTCAGCGTACAGTGTCTAGATCAGCTAGTAATAGATTATTTTGTTATCCTTTGTCATATACACTCAACTGTCAGACAAGGCTTCTGTGTGTATTCACGCGTTTTCTATACGGTTACCGTGTAAACAATGACTCATCCCTCCTTCACACCTCAAGGCTGTTAGTCCAGTCTAATCCAGTTCAACACAATAAGTTAGAGGACCGTACAAGGTTTAAAGAATGTTTTTTACAGTAATTCTTTTGAAAACTGATAAAGGACAGATCTCTAATTATACTGTGTGTGTGTGTGTGTGGGTGTGTGGGTGTGTGTGTGTATACCTACCAACAGAAAGACTTTGCTGTCAGGTTTCACTTTATGCTTCTCCATGTATTTGATTAAACTGCTGTTTGCATACCTGTTAGACAAAAAAAACACAAAAATAGAAAAGTGACTGACAGGTCTGAACAAGTCAAATTTAAGACTTTTTAAGACCATTTTGAACTAAATTAAAGACCTAAACAAAGTACGAAAAAGTAAGGAAAAATGCAGTCGCAGAATTACTTTCAAAAATAACCAAATTATAAATGTATTGCCATTCACAGAGCAACTCAAACAATGAAGAAGAGAGTGAGTGTGTGTCAGGTTTATTATAGTTTTTAAATTTTCATTAGTTTTTATTTTAGTTTTTCAGTTTGCTTTTTATTTCAGTTTAGTTTTAGATAGTTTGACAACTGATTAAGCAGTTTTAGTTTAGTTTTTATCTAGGAAATTAATTTAGTTAACTATAATAACCCTGGTGTGTGTGTGTGAGAGAAATTGAGACGAAGATGGTTTCAATGTCGCTTGACTGTGAGACGGCAGAGGTAGTGCAGAGTTCAGGTCGAGCAGAACTGGATGAACTTGGACTGTGAACTGGTGATGAAGGCGTACGGAAGTGTGTGATAGCGTGACTTTGCTGGAGACTTTTAGAAGCTAACTGGTGTTTTTCTGATTTTGTGTGTGACACCAGAGCTTGTGCCCAAGTTGAGGGTTCTCTTGCACAATGTACACTGCGCTTCAGATTCATTATGACTCACCGCTTTTAACCAACTGAATTCTGGTAGTTCAAGCCAATACTTGTTAAATTTACACTTTCCCATAGTTGGTGCTGTAGTATAAAATAACCATAGTAAGTAGATAGTGACTAATGATAACTGTTATAATGATACAAGTAAGAAATGAAGGGTAATCAAGTGATTAAAACACTTTTATTGTTCTTAAAAATGCAGTACCAAGAGTGCTCAGATATAATGGGATATATCAAGAAGAGGACTGAGTTATCAAAAAGCCTTCTGGCCAGAGCTTCTAGGAGCCGATGATATAGATAGAGGAAAAGCACCTGTTTATAAAACCCGAAGCGAGGCGAAGAGCTACAGGCGTGCGTGCAGTTCTGCACGGCTCAGCGGGTAGAGCAGGTCGACTGGTGATCGGAAGGTCGCTGATTCAAATCCTGGCTCAGGCTGTGCTGAGCTGCATGTCGAAGTATCCTTGAGCAAGATACTGAACCCCAAATTGCTCCTGATGTGCAGTTGGCACCTAGCATGGCGGCGTTTGCCATCAGTAAGGGCCCTGCGATGAGCTGGCGACTTGTCCAGGGAGTACCCTGTCCTTGCCCGGAGACAGCTGGGATTGGCTCCAGCAACAAACCCCGCAACCCCATAAAAGGGATGAAGCGGTTATGGGTAATGACATGACAAAAATAGCAGTGTAAGCAGAAATAAAGAAGAAAAGGGATTGGTTGAGGCCATGGAGCCTGAGAAGACACTCCCAGTTCTACTTTAAACCTCGGGTCAGTTCGTTTTTTTTACAGATTTTGTCTGTGTCTGATCTTGTGCTTTGTTTGCCGGCAAATAAAGTTCTACTGGACTCAGCCTTAAATACTCCTGGTGACGTTTTTGATCTTTGAAATCTTTTGTACCAACCAAGAAAAGTGAAGTCAATTTACGGATTTACGACGGTCAGGATCTGGTAGGATCATAGACACAGATTCAATATTTAACTGTCATTTATCATCACAGTAACAGTGTTACATACATTGGTGGCTGTAAACACATAAAAACATTATAAAAATACATATGTGTGTTTGGTGCCGTCCTGTACACTGAACATATAAGGAGTAGTTAACGTTTATAATCATCAGAGGACATTAGAGATGTTTTTTTTGGTTCCTCTCTGTTCCCTGAATATATCCGTATGTGTGTGAATGTGTAAATGAGGGGCATTAACTTATAGCGCTTTGTAAAGGGTGCTTTATAAAGTTCACTCTATTGACTTGAATTAGTTCACGGGGCAGAGCAGCCACATTCAATATGGCAGCGACGTCGACGTACGGCCCAAAACAAAAACAAAACACATTACAACAAGCTTGGTAAATGAACGTACATTTAAGACCGAACTAAAATGAATTTGAGACCTATATGCAATATATGGCTGTATTTAGGACTTTTTAAGGCTAAAATTGAGATTGTCAAATTCTATACTTTTTAAGACCCTACGGAAACCCTGTATGTAGTGTGTTGGTCTGTGAGTGTGTGATCAGGGTCAGACCATCACAGCATCTACTCACGTTGTCCTCCTGAAGTCTTTCTGCAGTGTTGGGTACTCTGGCATCTTCCTGATGTCTTCCCAGTCCTTATCTGTGGGGAAAGCACACACGCAAACAAATTGTTTCATAAACATACAACAACTTTATAAAGTACGTGTGACATATTGTTTTCTTTTTTTTTTTTTATAAAGATTTTACAGTAAGTCAGTTTTACAACCACAATTCTTTAATATATTTGGTGTGCTACCTCATCACCTCCATAGATTTTTGTGAATATATTTTTATTCTGAATTTGATGGAAGTTTAAAAAAGTTATTGCTATTGTTAAGAGAATCACTTTTTGACAAAGAATTTACAAAAAAAAGGTCACTTTGACATAAAAGATTTTTATTTTTTAATTGTTTCTTTCCAAAAAAGCTGAATTATACTAACCATGATTCCATTTTGTAAAGCTATAAAAGGGGAAAACATCAAAGGGTGTGATTACCTTTTATAGGCACTGTAATGTATTATATGTAGGATATTAGACTAAGTGGGCTCATGAATACTTCTGAAAACTGTTGCCATTAAACACAGTTTCTTTGTTTGCATTCTAGTTTTATCAAAGTTTTACACACGATCTCAATTTTTTAAGGAATCTGAGTCTTAAAGAGAGACATTTTAAATCCATTTTGTCTAATAGACTCACAGAGGAGAGTGACTGTTGTGATTAGTGGATGTCAACCAAAACCACATGTCCACCAAAAGCTGAGCTAATTCAGAGGGCTATTGCAGGCTGTGTTGTCTGTGTGTAGTTGTAGTGGTGTGTAGTGTGTGCAGACCTGCAGGGAATCCCATGACACTGAATATCCTGTCCAGCTGGTCATGATGGAAGGGGTTACTGGTCTTGATGTCTTCCTGGCGACAGTGAAAGATGGGCTCGGACGTTAACAGCTCTGCAAAGATGCAGCCAATCGCCCAAATATCTGGTGCATGTACACACACACACGCACGCGCGCGCACACACACGCACACACACACACACACACACACACACCAGTTAGTTTAAGTGTTCTTGAAGTCCTGGGTTTCTTTCTTGTGACAAATGTATTTATTGCGCGTCGCTTTGGACAGAAGTGTCTGATAAATGCTCTAAACGTAAATGTAAGTACATTAGTGCATTGTCTAAAATCCTGGAATAACTAAAGGACAGCCTGCTCACACAAGATTTAGGACCAGTTTTCACCCTTCGCTATTCCCCCCCAGTATTTTGAAAAACAGGTAGGTTGAGATTATTTGAAATAAAATGATTCATTGGAATTGGATTAGACGTCAACGGACATGACAATTTGGGAAATATTTGGTGGAGAGTTAGATAAAAAGATTAGTAATATGGGTCCTTTTTATATGGATAAAACAAACATTTCAATTCAATGTGATAATTGGTCCCCTTCAGGGATGCTGGAAGCCACATTTTGTTTTCAAGTTAGTTGTTCCCCCCTGTTACCAAGATAAAGGACTATGGCTGTAGCCTCATTTTTACCATGACATGAATTTGGTTAGATCTTCTCATTTAACGCTAGAAAAGAAATAGAAAAGTGTATTTCTCAAGATATCAAACAATTCCTTTAAACACAAGGGGAGTTTTTATATCTGACTGTCTGTCTCTTTCACACCTCAAACATATTTAGATATAATAGAAAACAGGGTGGAGACCTGAGTCACTGACGCTGATGTTCCAGGAATGAAAATGATAAGACAGACTAATTGTGTTGAGTGTGTTGTTAAAAAGTACTCATCTGAACAAACCTGTTTTGAGTCGAGCAGCAACCAGGGATCAAAGTCATGAGTTAGCGCAGACACACACACACATGCGCACACACACATGCACACACACACACACACACACACACACATTCACTCACTCACCGATAGCTTTGGTGTAGTGCCGGGCCCCCAGCAGGAGCTCAGGGGCCCTGTACCAGAATGTCACCACCACGGGGTCAAGGTCCGCCAGTGGCTTCAGTGGAGAGTTAAAGAGTCGGGCGAAACCCATGTCAGCTACAGGAAGTGTGGGGAGAAGACAGAGGTAAAACAAAGACATTATCAAAGAGAGGAGTACAGGATGACCTTAAGCCCAAAGCTGCTGTCATGGCCACACATGGCTGCTCAACAAAGTTTCTTCTGTTGTCAGTCAGGCTTCAGGGCTGAATAATTTGACCTGATCTGCCCAAGGTTATATTTAATGTAAAAACACATCTGTCCTAGCTTAACTCAACAGAACTGAGAAACGGAGAAACATATTTATTGAACTAATAATCACACATTCTCTGATGACCCAAGTCAAAAACACTAGTTCTTTAAAAAATAGTAAAGAATAAGGCACATTTATACAACAGTATATTCACTCCTATTTACAATAGTAGTAGTGAACTGCACTGCAGTTGTGCCGCGACAGGTTACAAAAATAAAAAAGATAAAGATTTACATTGTAAAAAAGTAATATGAGTAAATGAGAGTTAAATTGCATGTCAAACAGTCTGTTTCCTGTTAATATGTGTGCCATCTGCCAACCTTAACCTGCACAGCTTGGCATAAGAACACAGGCTTAACAGGAGTCCAGCAGTATTTGACTGTGGATCAGACTCTGACAAAACACTGGAAAGTATCTTATATTGTGTCACTGACAAACTGTTACATGTATGGATTATTAATTTAGGCTGCATTGACGGAAATACTTATCTAAATAAATCTCTTACAAACTAAAATATAATACACATCTTAGCATATCAAATAGTTCTTGTTGAAACTCCGAAGCCTCTGGCCAACACGTCTTCCTGTTGCTCAGTAAATAGAAGCTGTCAATCTGGAGGTCTGTATGGGTGTGACTGTGTTAAAAGTTATCAATCATCAGAAGGCTAGTGCCTCGCTTGGTATCCACCCCCAAATTGTGAAAAGTCAGGTTGATTCACTGAGCAGTATGCGTGTATGCCCCGCAGCGCTCACACGGCAGAACCTCTCTCACACGTGACAGCTGCTTTGTGGTCTTACTGCTCAGTTCTGTACTCGGGCACCCTCCTCAGACTCTCCCTATGTTTAATTTCCTGCTGCCTGTACGACTCTTGGTTGCTGAATTTGTTCATGAGGACTTATATTGTGTACAGTGGCAGTTAATATCTTTACATTTGTGTTCGTGTGTGTGTCTGTGACCTGTCACCCTGATGTTTACAATTTGAGGCAAAGATCTCTCTTCACAGCATCCTCTGTCCGTCCAGCTGCCAAAATCAAGATGAGCAAAGAGAGGAGATGATAAAAATGTTGATTCAATTGTCTGAGTGGGTTTACGTTCACCTCTGACTCAAGCAATCAGATGCATTGAGTGAGGCACTTGTGTTGCCTTAGGTTTCGCCTCTCAAGTTATGTACAGGTTGTCTCATCTTGTTTGTTGCTCAGCTTGTTAGGGTTGTCAGGGCTGTATGCAGCCTGAAGGAAATACCTTCAGACACTATTTAAAGCTGAAAAGTGCTTCCACCTCATCCATGTCTTTGTCTACAACAAAAGTTCATGCAACCTGTGTTTTTATCTTTAGTTCATAAATATATGTAAATATAACATTATCAATCAATCAATCAATCAATCAATCAATCAATCGATTGATAAATCGATTGATAAATCAATCAATCAAACCTTATTTGTATACTGCAAATTCACAACAATTATCTCATGACACTTTCCAATTGCAACAGGTCTGGACCACATTATTTAATTAATTTCAAGGAAGCTTAACATAATTCTAAAGAAAAATCACCCAGAAATGGAAATTCAGTCTTTATCTACTCCCCCCATGTGGATGTAAAGTCAGAGGAAGTTTCGTAGTCAACAAAACATTTCTGGAGCTTCACTGCAGCATTGCAGCATTTTCCTAAACAACTAAAGGAGCAACTTTTACAGCTCGTTTACTATAATCCCAATCTCTGGAAGCCCTGAGATCCCAAATTGATTCGGAAAGACTTTACTTACACTCTTTTTGAAGCCAACATCTTCAATGCAGCTTCAAAGCTATAGGCAATAATGTGCACCTGTTTGAAAAGGAGGCCAGAGTCTAGGGGTGTTAAATCAATATGAGATCTCGGGGCTTCCAGAGACTTTTCAAGGGACGAGCTGTATGGAGCTATTTAATGGTTTGTATTTTGTGTTTAAAACAAGTCCCCATCTACTTCAGCTGTTTAGCAGAATTCTGCACACTGTTTTATTGTGAAGATCCAGAAATGTTCTGTGGACTACGACACTTCACTCTACATTCCATCATGTATGAGGGTTTTAAATACTGACTGAATATTCATTTTTAAGGAAACTTCCATTAATCAGGAGTATCACATAAACAACACAGACTCTCTATGCTTTACATCTAAAAAGCCTGATAACCAATTTTATCATTTGTTTTTAAATTACTAGATAGATCAAAATATACACAACTAACTAACTTACAGGTTATATTCGTATTCTTCTATTAAATACATACGTTTCTCTGATCTATTCTTAAACAACTTCTGAGATATCTTGAGCTTGCTTCAATATAATGGCAGTTTTGGAAATAAATAAATTTTATCCATATGATTGTGAGGAATTTTAACATTTCTTTAACTTTCTTTAATGTCTTGAATTGAGTCAACATTTTTGTATAATCTCTGGCCTTCTGTTTGGGAATGTGCCCTTCTCTAAAAGAAACAGCTCAAAACTTCAACATAAAGTGAAAGCATGAAAAACTGATCATAAACTGATATGAAGTTTCCTTTGTGAACAGGAGGTCCAATCTGTTTGGCTGGTGAATGTGAGCATCCATATCTAATCTAATGAACTCCATATAACAATAAAGATATAAAACAATAAAACACCTCAACAGTTTTGTTGTTTTATGGAGTTCTGTTTACTGACTTAAACATCTCTTACAGCCCTGTGCAGTAACAGTGCAGTGAATATTCATCAGCACCAGTTACACTGTAAAAGATCTAGTTGCACTGAAACAATAACTTAGAACTATTTCTGTGCTCACATGGTTTGAAAATAGACTCCAGCATTGCAGCACTACCCCTCAGCAGCCCCCTGGCCAGCTGACTTATGTAAGAGCACCAATCTGGGCTCCCTGACAACCTCTCAGAGGGAAGGTTAAACACTGCAGCTACTGGTCACTCAAACAAGTCAACAGCCTCATTGATCCATTATCATGATGATGGCAGGATCTATCATTTGGATCAATTACAAATCAGTCAAGTAGTTTACAGAAATATTCTTTTAATCTACCTTACCGATTTTAACTCTTCCTCGTTCAGGACCTTCCCCCATCACCAGGATGTTAGCTGGTTTCTGAAGGAGACAGAGAAACATATGATATACACACCATTTAGTGCGCACTTTAATTTGTCTATCATTCACCTGGGACACTACTTTTAAAATACACACAATGTTATCAGCGATTCTGTTTTCCAAATGAACAAACTGCACATTTTCTAATACATACATAATGTTCAAGTTCAGTGGCCTGTACTGACTGCCCTGTTGGTTAATAAACCACACAACCACATGAGCATGTCAGTCAGCCATTTTCTGAGAGGGCCCTTAAAACTCTGTGTGAGAGCCCACACAGGAATGGGGTCAAAGATAGTCAGGCACCTGGCCCAGTACATCTGCTTTTGTGTGAGGAATTTGTGAGAGTAAAAGCTGAGTTAGCCGTTAGCAGCACCATCTGTTTTTTATTTAAACTTTTATCAAGTAGACACACAAAGTAAGCATTTAGAGTCTTGCTTATGGTCACCTAACAAATGTAGGCCCAAATGCACTCTCTATTTTAACTTAATCAAACTAGTCGCCAGTGTTTTGTGCTGGGCACGATGACAAACAAGAGCATAGTAATGTGATCCATATGTATTAGGTACACCAATGATCAGCCCTAGTTGACTATCAGGGCCGATATTAATTTTCTGATTATCTGTATCTGTAAAAAACTAATTTAAAAATGTGCTACTTTGACTCTGATACAGCATCTGCTCACACAATGTACTCATGCAAATTATAGAGATTGCGGTCTCTGACATTTCCGTACTTCTGTTTCCAAACTTCATATAACCTAAGTGACTAGTTGATCTGTGCTATGTAAAAATATAATGAAGGAATGTAGCCAGCCAATGAGATGGCTATGCCGATTAGAAGAATTACTTCACGTGGCTGTTGTAGTTGAGTTATAATTATATACATCATGACATTACATTTGGTCTTGATTGCCAACCCCTGCTGCAAACATGTTACAAACTTTTGAATGTTTACACATTAAGCAGACATGACACAACATTTAGCATTAATTTGGTGTTTTGCTTCTGGACACTTTACGAATGCAAAACATTACTGACCTGTGTTTCTGTTTACTTTCTACTACATGTTTGTCTCTTTAGCTATTAGCTTTTAACTTCACAACAGCTAGTCTCTGACTCTGTCTGTCTGCTGCTAGGTGCTAGTCAGGGAGCAAATAGTGGGTTTATCAGAATTACTTTTACTGAAAACAGCTGTCTGCTGTGGCCAAATTCAGGATGATAAGAACGCTGAACCATAACGTAGCTGCTGGCTGAATAACAGAAACAATGATTTGAAAGATGCTAGAGCTGCGGGGCTTTGAAAAGTTTGTGAAAATTCTCTCTGTATTTAGTCATTAAGTGTGAACCCTTCACATTACACATAGTCATTGGTTCCATGTTCATATATAAGCACTAATTAGCGCAGCTTTAAAGCTAGAACAATTAATTTTGTCAGTGCACAGCAACATTGACATATTATTGTTTTTGCAAACAAGTAAGCAATGATTCTCCTATTTACTCATCTAGCAGACATGGAACCACAGTAGGTGTCATAGTCAACAACTAATGTAAATCTAATATTTACTTTTATTTTAACCCTGGGTTGCTGTCAGGGAAATTTCCTGCTCTTAAGCTGCTAAAATTCTTCACTATGTTCACTAGCTAGTTCACTTAATAACTAACAGACTGTCTGTCTGCTGGCAGGTGCTAGGCAGGCGGCATATGTTGGGTTTATCCAAGCATTTTGTCTGACAACAGCTGCCTGCTTCTCCCAGCAATTAGGTTGAATTTATTGGCCTTAAAACAATGCGCTTAAGAGGCTGCAACACTGATTTTGAGACAAACTGATCAATTGGATGATCATTTTTAGTGGGTTCTCCACTTAGTGCATCAAGTTTCATATAACAGATAAACATGTGATCCATTGCCACAACATAAAATATCAAAAAGTGAGCAGCACGAGGAAGTCTATATTACGGAAGCCCTAAAGGGCCATGCATATTTCCTCCGTTTCCGTGATAACGAGTTAATTAGATTTTTTTTTTCTTGAGATCTCGAGTTATTATCTCGAAATAACAACTGTCGTTTCCCCAAGATAACGGGATCATTTTTGTGTCAGGCCTTAATTGAAAAGATATGTGACGCGGTGATCGATATGCTCCTGCTCCTCTGACATTGCTACACTGAATGATGTTTCCTGCAGTGATTTAATATACTACACTATTGTTTTGTTTTCTCAAGATATCAAATCAATTATATCGTTATCTCAGGAAAACAAAGTTCTGTTATCTCGAGATCTCGAGAAAATTATCCCGTTATCTCGGGAAAACGGAGGAAATAAAATGCATGAATGCATGGCCTTCTAGGGCTTCCGTACTATATCACAAAAGATATGATCATGTTTTTAAGTACTGTGCTGTTATTTACTGAATGGCCCAGGGGTATCAAACAAACAGGCATAATGCTGCACATTAATGACAAGGCCCGTATTTTTTAATTTTACAGTTATCCTCTCATGCAGCAGGATGCAGAATCTGCTTGTCGTCAAACAGTCTGTCTGTTCTCCACGGGTGTCTGTGCAAATGTAAACCCTCTGGCACGGCTGACTCAGATCTGCCTGGCAAACACATCTTGTTGCTATAGAAACAGCACTAATAATGAGGTCTATTATTCACGCCCACAACACGACACGCCACGATCGGCAAACACAAAGACAAACGTCTCTTAAAAGGCCAGAGGAGGCTCAACAGCTCCTCTTTCAAAATCTAAACAGGCCTTGCTGAATTAATATGCCCATCCTGAACATATTTTAGTTCTCCTTGTCTACTAAAAGTTCTGAGTGAGTGTCAGTGCCTTTTCAAAATGCAAAATGAGCATGCAACATATGAGAGTAGAAGATAATCTATCTATAATACAAGGAATCTCTGTCTGTCTGTGTGTGTGTGTGTGTGTGTGTGTGTGTGTGTGTGTGTGTGTGTGTGTTCCTCAAATATCTCTGCGGATCAGGATCAGACTGACCTGAGACTTTCAACATGGCTGCTGCGTGGTTCAGTGGTGTGCAATAAGCATTTGTTTGGACTGCAATGATAGCGTGAATGAATTATTTCATAAATGCTTTACAAATTCTGCAAGCACTGTCCACCGGAGCCACCACAGTCACGTGGGCACCAGAGCCAACCACTGCACACCGTGGCCTGTCTGTTCGGGTCTGAGGAGATCCGGAGACGCGCGGACAACAAAGTGGGATCGGAATCGCCGCTGGCTAGCGCTAGCTACACGGCCCACCGCCCGAGTCGACGGAGCGGACGCACTGGCACGTCCAAAACCGGATTTAGGGTAAATAATGTCCAACATGCCTTTTCACGAACATTGCCGTTACGTTTGCTTTGTGTCTGGTGCAGGAAGAGACAGTAAAAATGCGCTTTTGTCACAAGCGGATTTATACCTGCAGCGGCGCAAGCTGGACCGGGATTTTGCCGGCGGTTCAGTCCCATTCTGTTCTGTTCTGTTCATCTAAACTGACTGTTGTGGATTAATGAGATTAAACAAGTCCAGACTGAGTCTGTTCGGGTCTGAGGAGATCCGGAGACGCGCGGTCAACAAAGTGGGATCTGAATCTGTGGATGTTTGTGTGTGGCTAGCTGCTAGCTGTAGCCGACCCACACGGCCTAACGTTACCTACCGAGTTAACGGAGCGGGCGCACCGGCACGTCCAAAACCGGATTTAGGGTAAATAATGTCCAACATGCTTATTCGCGAACATTGCCGTTACATTTGCTTTATGTCTGGTGCAGGAAGAAACAGTAAAAATATGCTTTTGTCACGAAAGTGTCCAAGCAGCAAGTTTGGTTGTTGAGGAACAGGAAGATGTGGGAGGGACATCGGCGGATGATTGACAGCAGCAGTGATGTGTTGGAGACAGCGACAGAGATAGCGAGTTTTGAGAGTTGAGAGATTTGTGACATATAGCGTGTTTGGAGTGTATAGTTAGTGTGTTATGTAATATTTGGTGTGGTGTGTTTAGTGAGTAGTGGAGTCGTGTTGTGAGGCAAACCAAGGAGGAGACGGCTGAATGTGGAACAGGCAGGAATGAGCTGAGGAGCCTGAGGCATTGCCTGCATTTAAATGTAAATAGTTACACATAGCTTTGTAAATTTCAAAAACTTATGCACCAATTTAGCAAACAACAATTTATATTTGCATTATAACTAATGCAATTGGTCCATTAAACATATTTGTGGTTTTCACAGTAAAAAAACTAACTTTTTCTACTCTGATTTTATGTTATTTTGTGATTTTAGGTCCATAGTGTTAATATAGTATATAGTATAGTCACACATGTGAGGTTGTGCTAAAAATAATTACACCAAGTAAGGCAAGGTAAATATTTTTTAAGGTGACATATAATGGTATAATCAAAAACAGCCAATTATATCCCTGACGTCCCACCTTCAAACACAACCTCATTTGGCCATCCATGAAAAAGCTACTTAACCTCCCACTTTTCTATAGGAATACATGCTTCCTACGGGCAATGCACTAGTGTTTCTAATTAAAAACAAAAAATCTAGTATATGGTTCTGTTCCGTTCCATTCCATTTTCTTTCCGCTTTTTCAGTCAGGGTCGCGGGGATGTTACCGCTTTATCGCCCCTTTTTCAAGGGGGTTGCGGGGTTACTGGGGCCAAATCCAGTAGGCGATGGGCGAAGTATATATATAAGGTATATTGTGTGTATATATATATATATATATATATATATATATATATATATATATATATATATATATATATATATATATGGAGAGAGAGAGAGAGAGAGAGAGAGAGAGAGAGAGTTGGTTAGTCTCATAAATGGATGAGGAGCCAAGGGAAAATATACAGTCTCAATCCCACTGAGGACTGCTAAATTCAATCCTTAGGGGCACGGCCCCCTTCCAAAAACATTTACATCTTTGTGTTAAAATCTAGGCCAGTTCAGGAGCCTGAAGCAAACTTATACAACAGGATGGGCAAGTACATAAACAGACTGTCCTCAAGCCAAAAGGTCACAGCCGACAGAACCATTTAAAACTACCAGTTTAGTTCAAGTACCATACCGTACCAGTAACATAAGGAGCCCCTACCTGTGTACTATTAATGGATAAATTCACATCACTTTAATGAAAATTCAGTCCATATATCCTCAACCCTATGCTGATAAAGAGTTGGGTGATGTTTCATAGTCCACAAAACATTTCTGGAGCTTCACAGCAAATGTATCATTTTCCTTTACAACTGTAGTAGATTGGAACTTGTTTTGAAATGTAAAAAAAAGTCCAAGTCTGCAGATTTGAAAATATGTTGTTTACACCTTTATATGCCAAAATCTTCACTGTAGTTTCTAAGCTTAAAGAGAAAAAATGTGTTTCCAAATAATGTATTGAATTCAATAAAACATCTAAGATGATTTTTTTCAAGAAAATGCATTTTTAATTTGTACGGATATAGTTTTATTTCAAATACCAGATGTCTTTTCGTGAATGTGCTCCTCAGTCTTGACATGAACTATATGCAACAAAAATATCTGGGGTCACTAAGGGATTCATGTCTATCACCATTTATTAATGGTGATGTTATGGTTATGGAATATTTAGCTGAGGTAGAGTGGGTCGTCCAGTAAATGGAAGGTTGCTGGTTTGATATAATTAGTAATCAAGAAGACTGATAACTGATATTTGGAACTGATATCGATTTGCAGCAAAAATAAAAAATCACAATTGAGAATAACCCATGGTGGAAGGAAACTAACTATAATTCTCTGAAGTACTGAATGCTGTAAACATGCTGAGGTACCTGCAGTTTTAACTAGCTTTCTGTCAGTTTTGCATTTAGCACCCTTCCTTCTCTCTATGTCACCACGTGAGTAATAGTAATAGTAATAGCCAGACATAGCAGCAAACACGAGGATCCTGCTCTCACGTTCACGAGCAGATAGGACCGCCTCTTTATGGAGTTCGCTGTCCTGATTGGATAACGTTGTCAAGGATACCACAAAATGTCTTTTCTCTTTTACTGAATGAGCAGAGGAAGGAAAGACAGGAAATGACAGAGCCATTTAACACTTACAGCAGCTTTAAGATACATGGAGTATTCCATATTCTGCTGCTTCATACTTCCACTCGACTACATCTCTTTGAAAACTTTGGTTACTAGTTACTTTGCAGATTCATCACTCAGATAGTGTTGTAGGAGGGATATTGAGTGAGACTACAGAGTGGTGACACAGAAAAAGTTGCCCATTTGTATCTGAATTTAATCTGACTGAAAAAACAACAAAACTCATAATGGGAACAATGCTGAATACACACCTTGATAATCCACTAGGTCAATAATCAACCGAATACCTTTCTAGTTATGAATATTTCAAGTTTGGCCCTCTGAACTAAATTTCATGATTTCTGTGATTATTTGTATGAATATTCTAAGACTCACCAACTTGTTTTTTACAGGATTGAGTTGAAATTTGTCCTGATAAGAGACAGGAAAGAACATTTGCAACATGAATTGATTTAAATAGTTGTTGCAGAATGTTTACAGCAATCAAATTAATAACAAGAAATATTTTAATTGTACTACAACAAAGAATCTTTCATCTTCAATAATTACTATCTTCAATAGTTTTCACTTTGTTACATTTTTATTCTGTCTAGGATTAATGTATTTCTATCACATCTAGATGTTATTTTAGGTCAAGATGATTAAGTTCAGTGGTTTTATTTAATGGGCAGATATTTGTACTGTGTTGACTTCAAGGTCCCCCCCCCCCCCCACACACACAGTTTCTTATGAGTGTCAGTCTTGACAACAGCAGCATCAGCATCTGTGCAGCACTGCTGCAGTGTGATTGCAGCCAGTAACATTGTACATACAGTACATATAGGTCGATCGGGATTTACTGCAGCAAACTTCAGTAATGCTCCCCCTCCCGGCAGAGACCGTTGGTACAGTCCTCCGCTGAGTGAGATGCCTTTTGCTTTGGCCTGCAGAGCTGCTAAGTCAGCATCTTGACTCAGCTAACCATGCAGGCTGGTGGGCTTGGTACTAGCTGCAGGCTGTTACATAATGCTTGTAGGGGCGTGGGGGTGGGTGGGGCCATGAAGAAGGGAGTGGAGGACTGGCAGGACATGTGGGGGATGGAAAGTTATGCTATGGTGCAATGCAAAGCACATGCCTCATACCTATGGTGCAGAGCATGCTACACACCAGCACAAACACACAGTTATGTAAGGGCAGAAGCACTGGAGCCATAATGGTAGAAGCCCCTCCCCAACAGCTAAACAGACCACAGCACACTGCATGTCTCTATGGTGCTCATGGTAAGACTTACGGCTTTCATATAATCTCTGAAAGCAGTACGAAGCACTGAATAGATTTTCCATTAAGCATTAACATGCTCACTGTGAGTTGTATTTTGGTTAAATGCTCACACCCACAGAGGGAAGTGACAAAGAGCCAAGCACCTGCGCAAAGCTGATAATCTGACCAACAACAAGAACCAAAAACAACCAGTTGTAGAGGGGAGGATTTAGGCCACAATGGCAGGAAGCCCTGGCACTGAGACAGCAAAATAACGGCACTAACTGCAATACATCAGTGCAGAGTCACAGAGTTTGACAATGGAGAATTCCATCGGCTGTAATGAAAATAGTTATAAAGGGGTGGAAGTGTTGGTGCACAGATAAGACTGGTGTGACCTTCAGGGAGCAAAACAAGCATACAGCTCCTCACGTTGCTGTAAGGAGGCTTCCCTGTTATTACTGAGGTCCTTCCTTCTTTTCTTAACATTCTTCACATAAGTTTATTAAAAGCCCGTACAATAACATTTTATTTTTTTCTTTAAATTTGTTAAAAAAGAAAGAAAGAAAGCTATTTTAAAGTCCTTTTTCACACAAGACATTTCTTAGACTTTGAAGACCTAATTCATTTATACAATCTAATATCTTTTCATGGATAAGGGACAATGAGGCCTGCAGTTACTCATTCCTATTGTTTATTGGTACTAGTGCAGTGCCCGTAAGAAAAATGTCTTCCTATAGAAAAGTGGGAGGTTAAGAAGCTTTTTCATGGATGGCCAAATGAGGCTGTGTTTGAAGGTGGGGCGTCAGGGATATTTAGGTTTGTTGTGAAATCCGATATTCCAGGGTATAATTGGCCGTTTTTGACTATTTTTGATTTTGCCATTATATTTCACCTTAAAAATTATTTACTTGGTGTCGTTATTTTCAGCACAACCTGACATGTGTGACTGTACAGTTATTTTTTTATTTTAACATACTGTATTAACACAATGGACCTAAAATCACACAAAAAACCATAAAATCTGAGTAGAAAAAGTTAGATTTTTTTAACTTTAAACCACAAATATGTTCAACAAACCATTTTGTATTACTTATAATGCAAATATAAATTGTTGTTTGCTAAATATGTGCATACATTTTAAAAATGTACAAAATTATATGTAACTTTTTACATTTAAATGCAGGCAATGCTCATTCAGCAGTCTCCTCATTGCTTTGACTCATAAAACAAAAAACCGACTCCACTACACACTAAACACACTACACCAAACACTACATAACACACTAACTACACACTCCAAACACGCTAAATGTCACAAATCTCTCAACTCTCAATATCGCTGTCTATTCACCGACCGTCGTTGCCTGTCATTTATCTGCCTACGTCCCTCCCACAACTTCCTGTTCCTCAACAACCAAACTTGCTCCTTGGACACTTTTGTGACAAAAGCCCATTTTTACCGTTTCTTCCTGCACCAGACACAAAGCAAATGTGACGGCAATGTTCTCGAAAAAGCATGGCGGACATTATTTACCCTAAGTCCGGTTTTGGACGTGCCGGTGCATGTGTAGCTAGCGGCTAGCAGCTAGCTACACACGCACATCCACAGATTCCAATTCCACTTTGTTGTCCGCGCGTCTCCGGATCTCCTCAGACCTGAACAGACTCGGTCCGGACTCGTTTAGTCTCATTAAACCACAACAGTCAGTTTAGATGCACAGAACAGAACAGGACCGAACCGCCGGCAAAATCCCGGTCCAGCTTGCGCCGTTGCAGGTATAAATCCGCTTGTTTCTTAAGGTGGGCTCTGCAGTGATTGGCTCTGGTGCGCACGTGACTGTGGTGGTTCCGGTGGACAATGCTCGCGAATTTGTAAAGCATTTATGAAATAATTTATTAACGGTATCATTGCAGTCAAAACAAATGCGAAGTCGCACACCCTTGAACCACGCAGCAGCCATGTTGTATGTCTCAGGTCAGTCTGATCCTGATCCGCAGAGATATTTGAGGAACACATACACACACAGACAGACAGACAGAGATTCCTTGCTTTTATAGAGCGATTAGAAATTAAAATCCGGTAAAATCCAATCTTTAGATTTAGATTGTAAATTCAGTGATTAGTCAAGCGACAAAAAATACATTTAACTTCATACTTTGATACTTGAATACTTCATTTAATTCAGATTTTAAGCAGAATGACTCACTGAAGTCTCACTTTTTCCAGCTTCTCACATGGGGACATTTTCATGTCCTCTTGTTAGATGAAAATGTTGGGCTCTAGAAAGTAGTAAAATGCATTTTTCACTATCCACATAAAATAAGATGACCATTGCATGTAACATAGGTACCTTGAACAGATAAAGCTGACTGAACCTAATTCTATCAATGTCTTGTTTTTTTGGCTATTTTGTTGGCTAAATTATATACATCAGGTTTTGTGTGTGGCAGTAAACAGAAATGTTGTTTGTTTGACTTTGTTTTACTGTTAATATAAAACATTAGCCTTGAAGCCTGGCTAAGTCAGTCATAGAGAGTTAGGTTTGTCAGGGTGTAACACCGATCCTGCATCAATTCTGTGTGAAAGTCTCAGAGGCGGGTGAAATTTATTATTCTTTGTTTAGTTATTATTAAGTCTCTTAGTTATTGTTAAGTGTCCTTGGGTACCCTGAAAGGTGTGATATAAATTAAATGTATTATTATTATTATTATTATTAAAAGTTTGTCTCCTCCACTATTGTGTTGTTGTAGTTAATGTTGTCACGGCGACGGTCAGCCCTCCCGACCAAGACTCATCCACAACATTTCTGGATGTTGGACAGACACCACTTTCACTGCAGGAATTCCTAACTCATCATAATAAAGACAATACAGAAGAAAATATGATTAATACTCAACTTTAAATAATTCACCTTGTCCTCCTGGATATTTTCAAATCTGCCAACTACAGGGCCAGAGGACCAATTCTTGTTTTCAGCTGTGCACCAAAGACCTTTGACTCCTTGATAAGTTTGCTGCAATATATGGTCAATGCCATATTCATGCTTGATTTGAATATATGTAATTAAGCCATATTTTCTCTAATCATTCTCATGTAACAAAACAAATTGTTCCGATACATATATTATAACACTGCTTCCTAAAATTAGTGTCTGTAGCCCATGAAGAATTAGGCAATTCACCTCACTAAAAAAACCTTCTTATTGACCCTGTTTTCTGACATATAAAGCAAATGATAACACAATCTTATCATTTCATATTTTCTGCTTATATATAGCACAATTGCTATTCAACACATTGTCATTTCAGCTCAACAACCGCTCTTCTTGGCACATTACACAGCAACAACAATCAAAAAAGCTATGAGTTCAGTGAGAACAGAGCTGCTCTGTGGATTGTTCCAAATCACCAGACAGAGCCTGAATGTCATATACTGAGCACACTCCCTGCTTCCTGCAGGTTTACATAACGTGATGTCCAGCCACCACATGACCACCGAGGATTGCTGGGGATTACATAAGAGTGGACGACTGAATTCAAAGTAGATAGAGCCCTGTGGATGCCTGAACTTTGTGACTGCTCTGCTCTCTGACTTCTGAACCCAATTTATCCACTAAGAGGTGTATGTAGAGGAATCAACCACCATCTTAGCTACATTTCAGTCAGAATGTATAATCTCCGTCATTCATTCTCTCATGAGCACTATCTGAAAACAGCCTCCCTCCAGATTGTCTGACATCAAAGCAGTGATGTTGATAATCAAATTAAAGTTTTGCCACATAATCTGATGTTTTTGATTAATTATACTTCTTTCTCCACAAGCAAAGTCACAAATGTTCTTTGAGGGAGTGACAGATGCAGGGACAGATAAGAGACACGCATGCAGATGGGCCGTGGGTGTTTACAATACACAGTCAGATATGAGACACTGACAAAGAAGATATTTTCAATTGTTAATTAATCTCACATGTGACAGATCTGATGTTTTCTAAGAAGCTGCCTAAAGTCACATTGATTTAGATCTGATCTGGACCACATTGACACAAGTGTGTTTCCAGGTGTAAGGACGTACAACTGCATAAGTGAAAAAAGGTGCATAAAGCCTTTAGTGTCTCCAGAGAGAGCTGTTGGCATTTTTCCACCAGCATTTTTGGCTGCACCAAGTCAAACAAAGTCAGTTACAGGAAATGAAACGTGTTTGTAACTGAATTAGCGAGCCACTTTGTTAGAGCTGATTCTTTGATATTATGGCAGGGACTCGTCTGCTAGAGGCTAAGGTTGTCCCATTTCAAAGGGGGAGATTTCAACCACTACCCTCTGTTCACACTCTGAGCCTTTAGGTTCCTTATAGGATGATAAGGTCTACAATGATTTATTTAATCCTGATTCATTTTTGCCTTTAAATAATGTATCCATAAATGCTGATTCGTATGATACAGCTTATTGCTCATCTTCATGTGATTATTTCTCGGAAAAACATTTTAATTCTTTTATTTCAACCTACAGAGAATCCAACATCTTTTCTACTCTACATCTGAATATAAGAAGTCTCCCTAAAAATTATGACAATTTCTATCATTATCTTTCATCATTAAATCACGTCTTCTCAATTATTGCATTAACTGAAACATGGCTCACAGAGGATATTAACTCCCTATTTGAAATTGCTGGCTATTCAGCCACACACAGATGTAGAGGAAGTAGAGGTGGTGGAGTTTCTCTATATGTTCGTAAGGGTCTTGATTTTAAACAAAGAACTGATCTTGAAGTGAAGTTTCAAGACTGCAACAGTGAAGGTGTTTTTCTAGAGGTTCAAACTGTTGTCCTGAAAGAGAAAAAAAAAGTGATTATAGGTTGTATATATCGTCCTCCAAATACCAACATCAATGAGTTCAAAGAAGGTCTGCTAGAGGTATTGGAACATGTTGACAAGGAGAATAAACCTTGTTATTTACTAGGTGATTTTAATATCAACCTTCTGAATGAGGAAATCAAACAACACATTGATGATTTTATGAACTTACTGTCCTCCAATTATTTCTACCCTTTAAATAACAAGCCCACAAGAATAACTAGTAAATCCTCTACACTGATTGATAACATTTTTACTAATGCATTTTCTAATGTTACTAAATCTGGTATTCTTTATACAGATATCTCAGATCATATGCCGGTTTTTCAGCTTTCTGTCTTGTGTGGTAAATCAAATATGTCTGAACCAAAGAAGATTCCATCCCGCAGGTTCAATGAAAAGAATATCAACACCTTCAGAGAAATGTTGGCAAAATTGTCATGGGAAGCTGTATATGAGGCTCTGAATGTAAATATAGCTTATAATTATTTTTTTACCAAGTTTTATTCTGTTTTTGACCAATGTCTTCCTCATATAAATAACAGTAAAAAAAACACTGCAGGCATGAACAAACCATGGTTTACTACTGAACTTAGAAAATCTGCCTTGAAGAAAAATAAATTGTATAAAAAATACATACAAAGTCCTACTCCTCTAAACTATGCTGCATACAAATCATTTAGGAATAAGTACAATCATTTTCTTAGAAATGCTAAACGGGAGTATTATAGTGACCAATTTAGAAGTTCTACAAATAACATTAGATCTACATGTGACAATCTGAAAGAATTGCTCAATATGAAACATGCATCTTCTCCATCCCCAGCTGAATTCCAGGATGGTGAAGTAAAGATAACAGAGCCACCCCAAATTGCAAATTTAATGACTTTTTTGTGAATGTGGGACCATGTCTTGCAAAACATATTGGTGACACTATTGGTTCTCCCACTGATTTCATAAGTAAAGAGTATGTTTCCATAAATGTTTTTGAGCCTGTAAAGACCACGGAAGTACTTGATATTATTATGAGTCTCAAAAACACCTCTGCTGGCCATGACGAGATTCCTGCCTCATTGATCAAAAAGGTAGCCTCTCTAATCATTGATCCCCTAACATTCATTTTTTCCAT